>NC_057807.1:433430749-433717722 GCF_018294505.1 Triticum aestivum | reverse complement strand
CCCCACCACCACCAGGCCACCGCCCCCCACAACCAACTTCCCCACCCGAGCCCCTTCCTTCCCTCCGGCAAACTCTAGCAAGCTATCAAAAATCGACTGACCCAAGTTTGAAATTTAGCCTACCGTCATTTAACTAGTGTGGAATATAAAAGGGGAAAATCATAAGCATTGCGAGTATAGTGTTGAGCGTGCCATGGCGGATCTGAAGGTGCAAACCGGACAAAGGCAACTTCGCAACCAATGTTCGCTTTCAACTAACAAGTAAGTGATGGACAAGAAATCATAGTAAAGCAGTGGTGATCTATTTTGTTGCTGCGATAAATAAGCTGAGCAGATATGAAAGAGTATCGCCTCTGGTGCGGCGCCGTGTATGCATATGCTGAGAATTTGATGGTGCTGCGGTAGCGATGGCTGTCGGTGGCATGGAAGCAAACCTAGGAGGGTAGACGGTGGTGGCAGGTGAAATATCCCGGCGTGGTGGACAACACGGTCGTAGGAGCGGCGTGGGCAAGGTGGACGACAGCGGGGATGAAGCGAGAATACGGGATGCAAGGATCCTGGTCTGAAGCCATGGATGAGAGAGCTCGATCTCTTGTAATGGACGATGGATGTCGGGGTATCAGCTCCGGCATGGTGGAGGAGGAAGGCAGTGGATGGTGTGCAGACAGAGGAGTATGGGGTGGAGAGGGTATTTTGGCACCCACAGAGTACGAATGGGGAAATGGAGAGAGAAGGGAAGGGGGAACCATGTCTTCAAGGTGTGCTTGTCTCAAATGCGTGGAAATTTAAAAACTTAGCCCCCGTTTAAAATTTCCTACATCACAGCAATATTAGTCGGTTGGGGATAGGACGGTAACCTCGCATACACTGAATATTTGCCGATAGAGATTTCGGCCGATGAGAGTTTGTTTTGGCGCCCACCTTGTTTGAATCGGGGAGGGAGGCGATTTCAGCCGAGCGGAAACTGTGTTTCGACGCCCACCGTGCATTAATCCGGGGAGGTGAGAGGCGGAGGCGATTATATCATGTTTGAGTGAAATTACAAGCCTACCCCTACTGAAACCTATAGAAATCGAGGTGATAGACTTTGCGTGTCAGGGATAGGCAGTAATCTCCATCTCACAATTTTTGGTTTCGGGCGGTTACTGCGACTTTCCCTGCTTTGTTCAAATTTTTGCAGAGAAAGAGTGCATATTTACCGTGCCAACTCAATTCGAATCCAGTTTGTATTCTATTTTTGTTCGGGCAGGATCCATTTTTTATTGGAATAAAATTCTATATAAATCATTTTTATCTATACTTTCAAAAGCACAATAAAGAATTCTTCTCCTTTATATATATATATAATATGATTTACAAATACAATGATCTCAAAATCATAAGGTTGAATTCAAATTTTTTTAACCAAATTACGTTCTACTAAAATGTATGGATCAGTAGTATCTACATATTAAATAACGTAGATGCGCATGAATTCATATGAGTATGCATATTTTATAGATCAGTTTTGGTTTGAGTATGAATTACATGTATCATCATCTCGAATTCAAATATTTGAATCCCTTTTATGTTGACATTTTCTATACATGCAACTAAATATTTGAATCTCCTTTCATGCCCATCTCTCTCGCATGCTCCTTCATGTAGCTATCACTCTCTTTTCTCCAGCTCACCCGCACACTCACTTCATGTTTCTCCTATTTTCGCAAACACGGTCTCTCGACGTCTCCCTTGAGAAGTGTCACACTCTCCCTATCATTATACATTACACGGTTTTCATTATCTCTCACATCTTTATCATTCTCTCATATCACTAGGTACCTAAGCTTTCTTTTTCACCACCACACACACACTCTCACTCGTCTTTCACTTTGTCTTTCTCTCTAGGGTTCTCTCACGCACCCTATATCTCACTAGATATGACTCCTACCACTAAAATTACTCTCTCCCGCACACACAACATTTGTTGCGGTCTCCTTTTCGTCTTCATCTCAGTTATAAAACTGACATTATTCATTTGTTTACCGATCATACAAACTCTCCCCCCTTTTCTCTCTCTCGCTCTCTCTCTCTCACAACTCCTGCTTCCACTCCCCTTCCCGACTACCGTCTCTCTCTCTCTCTCTCTCTCTCTCTCTCTCTCTCACACACACACACACACAAACACAAAACTCTCGCTTTCGCACCCCCGACTCGTATTTCTCTCACAAACATTGATCGACTAGCCTCTAGATAGGTTTATACACCCGCACACTCTTTCTTCCACTATCTCGTACATGTCTCTCGCGTGCTCCTTGTATCTATGTAGGTTTTTTGTCCCTTCTTGAGACATGCCCTCTCGATCATGCACACACACACTATCGCCTCATTTTATGGTGATACCTCTCGCACACACTCTATGTGTCTTTTTCACACACACACTCTGTCCTCCTCCTCTCTCCCTCTCTATCTCACACACACACCACACACACACATGGGCTTTTTGCAACAACTAGCAAGATGCCCATGTGTTGCACAGAACATCAAGATGCATTTTTATGAGTAGTTTATCTTGTTTGAGAAAAGGATGAACGAGGGAAGGCCTTATTTTCAAATATGGAGAGGGGTGTGGGTATCTTTTTGCAAAATTGCCATAGTTTCGTTCCTATCCATCAGATATAAATCGGATGGCCTATATTGCAGGATGCCAGGCACACCATATCACCAACTCTATTTTTTGTAAGAGTAGATAGAGATATACCACTTCTCGAATCTCGAAACCAACCACGTTCCTCCCTTATCTCATCAAGACCGCCAAAGGAATATATTTTGAGTGAAACATAACATATTTGTAGTGATATACATATTTCAAAACTAGACTCTTTTCTATCAAATCGGTGAATATGTATTAATCTACTTTGATCGTGTGGCAACACATTGACACATTGCGAGTTATTACTACTGCATAATTTTTTGGACATCAGACAAATGGTGGAGTACATATACAAAGAGAAGAGGTGCATGCACGCAGTCGATCTCTCGCTGCATCGCACACATGAGAGTTATGTAAAGGCACCATAAACAAATAAACCCTAAAACCCTAGGTGCACGATTGCTGCATGCGCGGGTACCGGGTACGTGGTGTAGTGCACCTTTGTAGTAATAGTTAGATCGCGTGATAATTTGATCCGTAGGAGTTTTTAGAATGATTGGTATGGAGCGAAAATGGAATTCATAACTACTACCTCCGTCCTGGTTTACTAGTCCCCATCATATTTTGGGTCAAAGTTTGTGCACGATTACTTGTAAAACGTGAATGGAAAATGAGATTTTGTTATACCGAAACAAAAAAGGACTGGAGGGAGTGATTTCTCTGACATGGACGTGACCTCTCATAGCGCAACCATTGAACCGGCGCACCGCCAAGAGGGCCCCACTCACTGCAAGCCAGGCTGAACATGTCTCCTCGCTGCATGCAACCGGCTTCAGACTGCCCCGCCTTCCTCCATTGTAGGAACTAGAGATTTTTCTAGTTATAAATGTAGGAACTAGAGATTTTTCTTTATTTATAATTCTCCTCACATTTTTTTGGCTTTGAAGTGAATCGTGGTTGTGGACATTATCTATGAATGTGTAGATATCTCTGAACATGGGTTTGATGTGGAAGTTGAACTTCGAATGTTGGGCTTGCGTGTGAACTATACCATGTGCAACGCTTCGTCTATTATTATTTGGAAAGTAATTGTTGTTATTACATGACCCAATTTTTTTATTTTGTGCCACATCAGTAGATGCACGGACATCACAACAGGCATGCTGGTTGGATAAACATTTGAACATAGCTATTATGAAGGAAAATTTTTAGGGAGAACAGTTTTAGATAGCAGGAGACGCCTAGCGTGCTCTGCCTCTGCTACCTTATTTCTGGCTTCTTCCATCTCTTCTTTGGCTTGGGTGAAGAGAGCATCTGATTGCTCTTTTCGCTTCTTCAGGAATTCAGCTACATTCTCAAGGGCTGCTGCACACTTTCTTTCAGCCTTTACTAGAGCCACGAGGACACGAATAGTTGATGGCTCCACCTGGCTTGTGTATAATCCAGCCTCATCTGGGAATTTGCACCTTGTGTCTAATCCATCATCATTAGGGGACGGGAACCTTGTGTGTAATATAGCCTCATTTTAGAAACATGATCTCGAGGTTGACCATACTTCCCTCCTGGCAGGAACTGCATCCTGACATGAAGTTACTTCTTTTTTAGATCAATACTTAGAGCAACCGAGATCCATTAAGTAGAAGACAGATAAACAGGACTCGGAGAAGTGAATTCAAAAGGAGAAATATAAAAATAGACTCCAAGGTGAGAACACCCACTTCCTACATCAAGCTAAAAACAAAAGCATTAGGACGATTAAGACTCTTCTTATTAAACATTGAAGAACACGAGGCCAAGAGAAACAAAGACTACAACATATACACATCAAAGAACACGAGGCTAAACGAAAGTAATTGAAAGGGTGTTACTTATCAAAGCTCATTTTACAGGTTCGGTGCAACTCCTCTTTAACTTGCCACGCTCCTTGAAGATGTCCCCAATATCTCGTGTTTGGTCTTCATTGCTCATCTGCATGTTCGTACTCGTGGTTTTAAAATCTCAACATGGCAAGAAAAATATAATACTCACGCATCTTATGGGCAACATTAAAGCACTCATCTGCCATGTTAGAGCATCTCCAACAGAAGCACAACGCGCGGCGCGTTAAAAAGCATTTACAACGCCAGAATAGCCAGTTTTTGCGGGCCGCGGAGTGCTGGCTCCAGCGTCCGCTGCAAAAAAATTGCACGTGCGCGCCGCTCCAGCAGACGCGCAATATTTTTTTCTCCTTTCTACTCTGACTAGATACACATTCGACTCCGAGTCGATATTGGCATAGATAGATACATATATAGTTCTCATAATAGATATAGCATAGATAGATAGAAAAATAAATAGTTCAACTACTCCTCGCCGTCCAAATCTGCCTCGGTGATGTCCTCCTCCGACGTCACAATGTAGGCGTCAAGATACCGATCATCGTCGGAGTCCCAGGGCGACTCTACTCCTAGCTTGATGTTGAATTGAGCGGCCGTCTTCTGCATACGCCTGTCCTCGCGATAGGAGGCTCGTCCCGCCCTCCTCTTCTCCCTCTCCGCCCTCCTTTGCACGTAGAACTCACGCTCGTTGATGATGTCCTGCGGGAACCATTGGCGCCATAGCGCCATGGCCTCCTTGTCCATCTCGGAGATGCCGAGACAGTGCTCCTACCTCTGGTTGTCGCGACAATCCTCGTCGGTGATAAGCCGTGGCGGAGGCGTGAGCTCCTGCGCCTGCTCCTTCGCCGACATGTTGGGGAAGTTCATCTCCCTACGAGGCCGCCGGAGGCGCCACGCCATCGTGTCGTACGCGCGGGCGGCCTCGTGGGCGGTGTCGGAAGTTCCGAGGCTGAGGCGCACCTTGCGGAACCGTATCTTGGCGGAAAAGCCACCGGAGGGGCGTGCGCGGACGTCCCGGTAGCACCAAGTTTCTCGGTGGCGCGGCGGCACGGTGGCGGACGGTGACGATGCGAGAAAGAGCGGGGAGAGAGCAGCGGCGAGGAATAGAGCGGTGGGAGGGCGTTGGATTTTATAAAGCGCGCCGGACGCCCCGCGCCAAAACTAGCGCGCACCCAGCCGCTTTTTCCCACGCGTTCACGATTCTTTTCTAACGTCCCTACTATCTCTACTCTTATTATATATATACATATATATATATAAACACTATTCTGATCACGGGATCAGAATAATATTCTGATCACAACCTGACCTGCCCCGCTAGTAGTACGTTGAACTTCCCTGTGAACTCAGTTGAACTTCCGCCAACATTGCCCAAACGGGGATTGCGATATACTGTTGGAAAGCTATGGACACCAATATCATGACCCAACTTAATTTTTTGGCAAAATATAAGCGGTTTAAAAGCAGTTTTGAAAACCATTTTTTCTTCGCACAAAAAACGTGAATCGTATTGACGATCGCATTTCTAAATCATTTATCGGAATGAGGCATATAATATGGCGTTGGAAAGCTGTTGCAAAACCGCTCCTTCCACATGTTGAAAGTTTTTTCTAATTCCCTATGGTTAGAGTAATTTGAAAAAACGTAAAATTTCGTAAACCGAACAGCTGAATTCGTTTTTTCAATGTAATATCTAAACGGCTAATCCAATGGAGGCATATGATATGGCATTGGAAAGCTTATGAAAATATGCTACTTTTTCAACTTGAAGGTTTTTTTCTAATTTTGAATGGTTTAAGAGTAATTTAGAAAATGGTCCAAGTCCTACCGAGTTTGTATTTTCGAGCTAATTTTTTAACCGTGCGTCTGAATGCAGCAAATGATATGGCATTGAAAAGCTTGATTAAATGCGAAACTTTTTGGTATGTATTGTTTCTCCCAATTGTTTACGGTTTTAAGTCAGTTTCCAAAATGGCAAAAAAGTATTTTTGCCATAATTTCTACAAACTTTATCGGAATTGGGCAAACAATATACCGTTGAAAAGCTACGGAAAATGCAAAAAAAAATCATGCTGATGGTTTTCTCTGATTCCTAGCCGTTTTCAAGTAATTCCGAAAATGGTGGGATCATTCGTTCTGCCTCTACCACAAAACAGATTCTTCGAAAATGCACCGCGTGAAAAACCTAAACTTCTCGGTGCGTGTACCTGAACTTCACTCTTTTTTTCATGTGATTTTTTTGCTCGTAGATCTTCATCCACTGCTTGTAGCTCTCCATCCCACTCACGTGAATTGAACGGGTGATATAACGATGGAAAGCTGCTGTAAATGCGCAACTTTCTCGTGTTGATCATTTTTTCATACTCGCGACGATTTTGAAAGTTTTTCATCTGAAATTCATTTAGCGTAGTTGTTGAACTTCCTGCTGTTTTCACGTTGAACTTCTGGGATGTATTTTTGTCTGTAATTTCCTCATCCATTCGTCAGTGTTACACAAATAATATTCCTTTTGTACAAACGTCTTTCACAATAATTGCTTTAACTTTCTCCGATCAAGGACTTGAACTTACACAAATGATATTACCGTCGTTTCGAGGTAAATTAGAAAATGTCGAGATCATAATTTCTGCGTTCATCATGAACGGAAATGCACTGTGTGAAGTAGTTGAACTTCTGGAGGATGTCTATTTGAACTTCACTCTGTTTTTGACGTGATGTTTTTTGCACTGCGTGAAGTAGTTGAACTTCTGGGGCATGTCTGTTTGAACTTCACTCTGTTTCACTTTATTGTACTTTTCTTGTAGGAAATACACACCATGTAGTATGTGAACTTCCGGTTGTTATCGCTTTGAACTTCTCTCTGGTTTGAGAGAATTATTTTGAAACACAAAAAACAACATATTTTTTATGTATTTCGGATGTCTAAATACACGGTGATCATCTCCAACAAGAATTTTTTGAACTTTTCCTTGCCGGGCACTTGAACTTGTAGCAACCATTTTTTTGTTTATGAGTTGTGTTTAAATGTGCAAAAAATGGCTTTGTGTGTTTTCATTTTTGGAACATGTAAATCCTAGGTTTTTAATAAACTCCGAACTTCTGTGTTATTTCAATTTGAACTTCACCTTTTTATATTTTGATTAAAGAATTGTGTTCAATTTTTATACGAAAAAAATCGAGCATGGGTATACAAGGTGAACCTCTCTCGCAAGGATTTTTGAACCTCACCGGACAGAGCACTTGAACTTCTCTCAACAAACATTTTAAGCTTTTATTTTTCTATACTTTTATTCTCACCTGAAATGCATTCCTTGCACTAGTTGAACTTCTCGTTGTTTTCACCTTGACCTTCTGTCACATATTTTTGTTCAACCTCTTTTCACAAGAAGTTTTGAACTTTCTCGGGTCGAGCACTTGAACTTGTAGCAACAAATTTTTTGGACTTTGCCTTTTTATTCTTTTTTCTCTCATACGAAATGCACACGACACAGTAAATGAACTTCTGACAATTATCAAACTGAACTTCTCTCTTTTTCGCTTTTGTAACAGAAAAAGTCTGAGTTTTTTATATACATCGAACCTCTCTAACTTTTTATTTGAACTTCTTTGTGTATTTTTTTTTAGAAATGTGAAAATTGGAGTTCTGTTAGAAACATCGAACTTCTTTGTTATTTTCAATTGAACTTATTTGGTTTATTCTTTTAGTAATTGTAAACTCTGAACTTCTATGTTATTTCAATTTGCACTTCACATTTTTAATTTTTTGAGTAAAGAATTGTAATCAATTTTTATACGGAAAAAATCGAACATAGAAATACAAGGTGGAGCTCTCTCGCAAGAATTTTTGAACTTCCCCGGAAAGAACACTTGAACTTCTTTCAACAAACCTTTTAAACTTTTATTTTTTATTTTTTTAATTGGACTTCTTTTTTTATTTCATTTAGTAATGAAAAAATCCTAGTTTTGTATAAATATTGAACCGGTCCATTATTAAAATTTGAACTTCTAGAGTTTTTTGTTTCTGAAACAATGAAAATCCTTTTTGTGAATTTTGAAATTCTCTATTTTAAAAAATTGAACTTCTCGTTTTTTTATTTTTGAACTTCTTGTTTTTCATTCATTAATTATGAGAAAAATATGAATTTTGTATAAACATCAAACTACTCCTTTTTTAAAATTTGGACTTCTTGGTTTTATTTATTTTAGTAACGGCAAAAAATCCTAGTTTTTTTGTAAACTAGTTTTACTATATTTGAATGTGTGCTTTTTATATTCGACCTCCTCACATCATTTACATGTAAATGGTATTTTCTGTCGCGTGAATTTATATGAACTTCTAGGTAAAACAAAATGAAGAAAAATAAAGAAAGGGTAGCAAGTAACATCCACGACTCTCCACCTCGTGAAGCACCACATGTAACATCCACGACTCTCCACTTGCAAGTTGACCAGTCAAAATCAATCCACTAGTAACTACAACACAAAATCAAACAAGAAACGCTAATTGCCTTTGGCTCCTAGGTGCATATGCACCCATTGTCGAAATACACATTTTGAAAAGTTGAAAAATTCAGAACAAAAATAACTACACAAGTATTTCTGAACTATGAAGGCTGCCTCTGCACTCTACAATGGCAGGAGGAGGAGAAGGAGGCGAGCTGCAGCTGCTTGGCGCGTGGATGAGCCCTTGGGTGATCCGCGTGAAGGTGGCGTTGTGGATGAAGGGCATGAGCTACGAGTATGTCGAGCAGGAGCTGCAGTACAAGAGTGACCTCATGCGTCGCTCCAACGAGTAGGAGGGTGCACCGGACCAAAGGGCAGGCCGCGCCGGAGGGGAGGGAAGGTCGCGGCGGCATAGAAGGAAGTTTGTGCCAAACGGGAGGAAAGGGCGTGCCATAGGGGAGGTTGGGGCGGGGCGAAGGGCGCGTGGCCGACGAGTGGTGGCGGCACAAGATACTCTGAATGTACTAAAAGATACTATACATCTCTGAACCTTAAGCCACATTCACTCTGAAGTGCAGAGAAATATACAGATTCAGTGAGAACACATGAATGGACAGAGCAAAAATTCAGAAAAACGATCAACAATGGGAAGAACACAAACATCGGCTACAGCCTCCCCCTCTCCGTTGCAGGTAGCAGCAACTTGGAGAAGATACAAGTATGAAGGTCGAGCTTTGGCCTCGGACAGGTCACTGCTTAGGCCTCAGCAGTTCGTCGGCCGCGTGAGATGAGTGGCCATGGTGGTGGGATCCAGCAGTTGTAGCCCGACATTTCCCCGGCGACCTGCTACTGCACGGGTTGTTCTCCTATTGTGGCGTCGCGCGGGGACGTGGGCCTTCCAGCGAAGCACAGGAAGAAGCAGGGGAAGCTGCCGTCGAGCTTTCTTGCAGGGGTTGCAACGGCTTGACCGATCGACCAGCTTGCTAGGTCGCGGGAACTGGCAGTGAGGCAGGATCCAACACGGGCTCCGGCTTATCTGGTCGGGGTATGTTGTTGCCGACGCGCCAGGGTGGGAGAATGACATCAGCGGGGAGGAAGGAGAAGATCCATCTCGTGGCAGAGACGAGATCCATCTCGCAGCACCACGCGGGAGTTGCTGGTGACCCCTGGGGTTGCAGGGGCTATGGCGGGAGGCGGCGGCTTGCCGGGAGGAGGCGCGGGCGTCGGCGCCGGGAGGAGGCGGGTCAGCAGCATGTCGTGTGGATGTGGTGGGATGGTGCGGCGGCGGTGGTCCGGAGCTGGGCCAGCGGCGGGTCGGTGACTGCCGGAGATGAGAATTTGGGCTGGGACAGGGGAGATCGGGAGGAGATTTTTTTTAGGCTGGGACAGGAGAGATCAGGAGGAGATTAGGGATCGGGGGAAGGTGGAGAACAGGTGCGGTCATGGGTGGGCTTTTTTTTGCGAGTTTGGAAGTTCGGGAACGTGTCCATCGAGCCCTATATAGGCCTGACGTGATCCAAATAACTATTCTGATCCCAGGATCAGAATAGTGTTATCCTATATATATATATATATATATAATTTTATATTTATATTTATCACTACTTCTTATATCTTATATATCTCTTATATATATTATATATATCTACTATCTACTATCTCTACTACTCTTATAAAATATAAAGTACTCTTATATATATATATATTTAATATATATATATATATTATATGTACTCTTATAAAAAATCGAGTTGGTGATGATGGTGTGTCTGCCATCTTGTAATATATACCATCCGATCTATAGCTGACGGACAGAAAGCAAACTATAACAATTTTACAAAAGATACCCGCACCTCTCTCCACATTTACATATAAGGCCCTGCCTCGTTCATCCTTATCTCCCACAAGATAAACTACTCATACAAACATCTTGATGTTTCTTGCAACGCATGGGCATATTGCTAGTTCTAAAAACTTTCCATCATTTGCCACACTACTGGTTGCAGATGAAGAACCTACCCAAGCACAGCGCAATACAGGAGCGACTCACAATTGCAAGGTGATATTCTGTTGGACAATGCAAGCTATAACCAATTACTTTTACGAGAACAATAGCAACTAGGAAATTTGAAGGGTAGGTATGAACAAAATTGGAACTGCAAATGTACCGTTAAGAGATTCAATACACACATTACCAACCGAGGAGGAGTACGATGGTCGCAGCGGCCTCTGTGCATCATGGTCGGCAACGGGAGTCAGTTCATTGTCCACGACGGTGGTGCTTCTGCACTTGGCGTTGGCTTCCGGGAAGCAGATTTGAGACTGGGGAAGACGGTGCCGGAGAAGAGGCTCCATGTACGACGGTGGACCGGCTCTAGTGTGGCGTACGACGTTGTCGATGAGGTAGATGTGTTGCGGTGGACGAGTGTGCCGATGTAAAAAGGGAGGAGCACGAAGGCTGTGGTGCCATGGAGAAGTCTATTTTGCGGTGGGGATAGAAAATGGGGAGTATTCAGGTGTACTACTCTCGGTGCCAGGGTGGAGTTGGCTGGGTAGGGTGAACCTGAAGTTACCAAAACATCCCCCTACCAACCACCATTCGTAGGCCTGTTCAGAAGGGTATGATGGTAACTTCGCACTGCTCGAATTAGGGTCATGGGAGATTTTCCCGCCGACCTCAAAATTTTGTAACACTGAACTCCCCGTTTGGCGTGTTGGGTGATTGGGCTAAGCAACTAGCGAGTAGTACTAGTACACTCCTTCCGTTTTATTAACTCTACATATTAGGTTTGACCGAAGTCAAACTTCCTAAAGTTTGACTAAGTTTATAGAAAAATATAAACATTTACCATAACAAATATGTTATGATGTGAAAGTACATTCAATAATGAGTCTAATGGTATTTATTTGTTATTGTATATGTTAATATTTTCTGTTATGAACTTTGTTGGAGTTTACAAAACTTGACTTTGACCAATGCTAATACGCGGACTTAAATAAAAATGGAGGTAGTACACATTTGTTTTCTTAGTTTGTAGTGGAATTAATCATTTGTTGTAATCGTAAAATAAATATATTAGGCTACTGACTTCGAATGTAATGGTTTATACAATTCAATAGTTAGAATCATTGTTGAATTCCAAGATGTATACGACGTCTATAGTACTTCACAATATGCTCAAACACACATAATCCCGGTCAAATGAAAATCTAAATGCATTTCATAGTTATTACTCTATAGGATGCAGCAAAACCAACCATAACTCTACATGATCCATTATAAAAGCAACATTTTGAACACATCCCAATGTGTGAATGAAACATGTAGAGAGAGCTTGCGAAGATGGAGTAGATAGGGCGGGAAAGATTTTATGTATGTGGGCGAGAGAGTAGGAGAGAAACCTAACGAGAGAGAGAAATATAGAGAGAGAGATAGAAAGAGAGAGGAAGAAGTGAGGTATGCGAGAAAGATGGAGACATGTAATATACGTGAGATGCGTGTGCATTCGGATTTTGTACACATGGAAGGAGAAAAGACAACGGGTTTGATGAGAGAGCTGGAAAAACATCGACGAGAGGGGAAGGATCTCCTGGGTTGAGGGATTGATAATTTTGTGCGGGAGAGAGAGGGGGGAGGAGTCAGTCAGCCATCGTCACATCATCATGCTTCAAAATGGCCCCGCATTCTCTTGTGCAGTGTGGTTGCCGTGTGCGATCTCCTCGATGCCCTCTTTGAAGATTGAGGTGGTGTGCATGCTGGGGTGTAGAGAAGCACAAGCGAGAGTGTCACCATATAACCTTGGATGGGGATGAATTGTGTGCTCGGGGGAGGGGGAGTGTGTATGTGTATGTGTGTGTGTGTGTGTCAGATATTGAGAGAAATCAAACCTATGGAGAGAATGTGTATGTATGTGACGGAAAGCTACATGCTAAATAGGGTTTTCACGCAGAGATTGTGCGTGCGAGATAGAGAGTGATGTGTGGACCTTGAGGTGGGCAGGGGTCGGGTGAGGGTGTCAAAATGTGTGCATTGATGCATGTGTTACCTGTGATCGTGCGAGGGTTGGACGAATTGAGAGAGATGGTTGTTGTGTTACGGATGCTCCTCTCTCTCTCTCTCTCTCTCTCTCTCTCTCGCACACACACAAGTACAAATAGAAGACCGTTCTCTCATGTATACACAATGTATCGGCATCTCTCTATGTCTCACTCATGCATGATCATTTGCACATTCACACCTCTCTATGTCTCTATCACACGCACACCTTTCCACATTGCCCTTCCGCCACAACACACATATGGACACATACACGCGTTATCTCTCAGTCACACACACAGAATCGGTATTAAATAAAACTAGAGGGCACCTAAAATGTCCAAATCCAAATAAGCACAAACTGAAGCTAAATTCAAATATATGGAAATAGTGCAGCGTGAAGAAATTTTTGAGGAAAAAAAAGTAGAGTAATATTCGGGGATTGTTTTCACACACACAAAAAAAAGGTTTGGTGGATGTCCTTCGAGCACGACTCAGTGACGCACCGTTCGATCGACCGCGCGGCCACGGTGCACACGCTTGCACATGATTCCGTATAGATGATGTGCTAACTAATATGGTAGTATAAGCACTGCCTCAGTCTAATGTTTATGTGTACTAGTACGGTGTTCTTTTAAGTTTGACCAATCCTAAACTATACTAAGCTCCCATAGGCGCGCTCATCAATATGCCGCCGCCACGGTTGTGCATGTCGGCGCCCGCCTGCTCGGGCCGACCATCTCCCGTCCATCACCATCGTGTCCCCGCCATCCCTGTGCCATGAAGCCGAAGGCTCGCCCACTCACGTCATCTTGAGTCCCTCTTCGCGATGCCGCCGCACTGCCAAGCATGCAAGCAGCTGGTGTAGCCGCGTCTATGCCCACAGCGTATGAAGAGGAGGACGAGCGCGTGATCCAGCATGCCGGTGAGGAGGAGCTAGCTTGTCATTGTCGTCTCCGCCCGTGTAGAGGAGGAGCGCATGGTGGCTGTCGCGGCAGAAGCTGGTCGCACCCACGCCGAGCCCACAAACCGAGTGCAGACGCGGAATCTACCTTCGAGACCTTGAATGCCACGTGGATCCTGCAATCTGAAGGTACAATTTGGGTCAGTCGACTCTTGTGAGCTGTTGGATGCAACATGGACGGCCAGAAGGGCTTCTTCAACCTCCGTAATTGATGCACTATGCATCTTCTCTCTAAGCCATCAAGCGCCAGCCCGCCACACGCCTAACTGCCTGCCACCACCGCCCCGCCCTCCCGTGAACCGCCTGACACCGCCTTGCTCCCCCCACCCCTGCCATCCGCTTAACCCCACGCACGATCCATTTTTTCTGGCGAACTGCATTCCACATCCAACACTCATAAGATAGATCGTGGGCGCCCTGCCACCCTAATATAGATACTGGGGTAGCTTCTCTGCCTTCTTCTTCCTTCACTCTGTCGAACTTCTTTCACAAATCGACTAACCCAAATTATACTACTAGTACGTATTAAGTATAGTATGAACACGAAGATATGAGCAGTAGTACCAACTACAAGAAGAACAGTAGAAAGACATACTTGTACTACTGTATGTACTAAAGAGTTCAAATAACGAGAAAGAACATAAACATAGTTTTGCTGGGGGATCAGCACAACACACCCCTGATATAAAACTAGGCAACTAGTCCATTTGACACTGCAGTAGAACCAGCATGAGCGATGACACTACCACCTTACTCGGAGTCTGAGTCCACGTCCTCGACCTTGTCCTCGTCCCTCTTCCTCTTCCTCTTCGCTGACAATTCTTTGCTTGAACCGGGCACTGGGCTCTGATTCTTCATCCAATCCTTGTAGATATTTAAACAAAGGTAGGCATCTGTTGCTACGTACAAGATGTGATCTTCATATATTGTCTTCGACTCCCATGCACGATGAAACTCCTAGTGAGGTTTCTTCAGTTGAGCGTACGAAGGATCAATCATGGCTGCCGCCAGGGTCAGCATTGAAGGCTGAGAGGAGGACACCAGGCTTGCCTTCTGGAGATTAAAGGGCTGGCCTACAACGAGGCCTATCTGACCCAGGACTATCCGGTCATTTGTAAAGTCTACAGTAACGAATTTCACTCTTTTGTCCTTGAGGAAGAACTCAAATTCCAAGGACTCGGTGGAGTTTCAATTCAGAAGAGAAAAGAAGCCAGTTTTCCTTATGCCAAGCTACCCAGCCATCCCAAGGACTGGAACCAAACTTGGTTCTATTGTCAAAACACATCTCCAGCAGACGAGAATCCTCTACCAGGTTACTGTGACCACCGGCTTAGCAACACATCCACTCCCACCGTGGATCAGCACAGAGGAGCGGGCCAAGTATGCGCCCACATTTTCTAAGCTCAGAGCCTTCATGGCAAATGGCTTAACCGGCATCGACCTTGTTTGATGCTGGGTCTCCTAGAGGATCTTGCCATTAAGCCGTCGCCCCGGCTTAATGTGCGAATATACCGGCGATTTGAAAGATCCCCAGCACCACTGCGAAATTCAACTATCTGACGCAGAAATCACTAAAGCCACCAAGGCGTTGCTGAATGAAACTTGCGCGGAATGTAGTAAAACCAGATTTAGTCCTTTCTTCACCTTCAACAAGCCGCCAGCTGTAAGTGTTGCACACCCTGCGTTCAATCTAAATCATATTTGTGTTAATACTATCCACTTATGATCATTTGACCTCAACAGGCCGACTCTCCATTTTGGAAGAAGAAGCCGCAAGATAAGCCGGCCAAACCAACCCGTACCAAGACCAAGGCCACCAAAAGGCCTGCCAAGAAGAAGACCACCGATCCCGTTGAGTTAAACTTGGATGATGACGGTGATGATGATGAGTCGAAGGTAGAACTTGACTCTCTTGGCTCATTTTTTGTACATCTCATTGACAATGATTGTTATCAGGAGGAAGTCGAAGCCAGCCGTGCGGGTGACGAAGAGGTAATTGTTCTTTCCTCTGGCTCAGAATCTGTGCCAAAACAAAAAACTCGCCACGCAAGCCGGAAACTAAGATTTTCTCATCCTTTGGCTTATTTGGATCCCAACTTTATTTTGAAGAAGCAGCAACATGAAGCTCACCGCACAATCCGGAACAGCGAAAGAGGGATCCTTTCCTCCAGCTTACCGAACACCCCAGCTCCTCGCAAGCGTCGTCTAGAGGTCTCATCCAACTCCGACTTAACTTATCCCAGGGCCGGTCTTTTTCGACAACCTCTTAATCCTTCTGATTCAAATTATTAGGGAACATCTCATTCTTTCTCTGGCGACTCAACAGGGACTCATGTCCTGACCTTCAAACCGGTGCCTGGGTAAGACTATCAAGTCTTTGCTTTCAATTATATACTCAATTGTTCTACTAACCTTATCTTGTGTTTCATTCACAGGGCTATGGCAAAGCCCAGCAAGAAGATGAAGGTGACAAAACTCCTGAGAACCCTTCTGAGCCGGAGCAGCAGTCGGCAGAGACCTCCCATCAAGCGCATGAAGCTACAGTTGATGAGCCGCCACTGGTTGATCACAATATTGGTATGGACCAGATGGATGTTGATCCAGCCACCACTAATCCGCCAAGCCCTATCAGGCCGCCAAGCCCTACCAAGCTGGCTGAAGAAAAAGATGATGATGTTACCATCACTGGACATGGCTATGCAGAGCTAGGCAACCCTACTTTCTTGTCAAAGCACAACGCCAAAGTTGAAATATCTGTTGCTGACAAAGGCATGTGGTCAGCCAATTTGGACAGCTATGCCCACTTCAGTGCCCAAGAGATTCACTCTGGGTACTTGAACCACATGTACACAAGCCGTGACTTTGAATCCGGCTTAGTAAACTTGATGAAGGAGCGATTTGAGTTAACCACTACAACTCTCTTCATATGAATACACTTCCATTAGCCACCAAGTTTATTGAACATGATAGAATAGAATGTGTTGTAAACATGAATAACTCTATAGATCAATTCCAGTAGCCCCAAGGGTCGGTTTATATTTTCAAGATAAACCGGGACTTCCAATAATAATACTTCAACTTTGAATGTGTATCCCCCAAGGGCCGGCTTAATCTGTCAAGATGAGCCGAGACTTTAAATAGTAATGATTTAATTTCACATCTATAGCTCCCAAGGGCCGGCTTAATCTGTCAAGACATGTCGGGTCTCATTACCACATATGTCCAGAAATTTGAAGCATATAGCCCCCATGAACCGGCTATAATCATCATATAGCAACCAGGTCATCAGAAACTTGTCTTCAAAAAGAGCAAGGTGCATTAACCCCCAAGTGCCAAGTAAAATACTTGAATTGTGCTTGGGACTTCCAAATAAGATGACTTTAACCCGGCTATTATTTATATCCTGCAGGCTGAACTCACTGTCAAAGACTCCGAAGTCGCTGATCTTCAAGAAAACATCAAGTCTCAGCAGTATGAAACTTCCAAGGCTAAAACCGAACTGACCACCGCCTTGGCGGAGATAGAAAAGCTGAAGAAGGACTTCAAAGCTGATCAAGCAGGCCAGGAGACAGAAAATCCGCTCTGTTGAAAAGAGCAGAGGATGCCGAAGCAGCTCTTAAGCCGGTGGCTGAAGAGCTCGCCGGCTTAAAATATCAAGTAAATGCCATGACTTCTACCATCTTTGGTAAGTAACATCATCTCAATTTTTTTGCTTCCAATGCATTGTAATCACTATGCATCTGGCTTACAAACTTTCTTGATGATGCAGGCTCCAGAATTTCCCACCTTGTCTCAGATATGCATAAGAAATTGAAAGCCGCCTACACCCTCATAGAGAAATTATATACTAGCGCGCAACGATCCATCTACACAGCTGCTCATAAGAAACAGCCGCCAACCCTTATCAAGGATACATTGGAGAAGCTATCTGTGCTGCCCCTGCGGATCGAAGAACTGACGAAATCAGTTGCAAGAGCCGGTGCACTCACCGCGCTAACCCAGGCCAAAGCATGGCAAGCAGATCTTGAGCCGACATATTTGGCTAACGGCTGCCCTAGCGTGAAAGAGGATGGGTCTCCCTTCAGCAAAGAGGAATTTGCATCAATAGCGACGGAAATGCATCCTCTAGCAAGTAAGCTAGCTAAAGATACCAATCTGTCACATTACCAGCCAGTTTACGACGCTGACAACAAGAAAGTCAAGGTGCCAATTCATGACTCACAAGACCTTACTCCTCCAATCCGTAAGCACACCTTTACCCCCGACATTGACCCATCAACACTTATTAGTGATAAAGTTGTATTCAGAGCTTTGACTGGGATCAACTGGGCAACCTCTGACTTCCAGCCAATGGGTGAAGAGGAGGAGGATGAACCGGCGCTGGATGACCCACAACCTTCAACTCGCCAAGGCCAAGACCAGTGAGCCGCAAGTTGGCTTAGCATCTGCCAACTGAGATACTTTGCCAAAAAACACTTAATCTTTTGGGTCGTCGGCTGCCTTGTAATAGGCTAGCTTTCAAACAATTATCTGTCATGCCATCACACATGTTTGATCTGCATAACACTTGATGAGTTGTTTTGATCTTCTTTGATGATCCAATGTTAATGCTCATATTCATTATCAATTTTGCCTAAGCATATTGTCATAAACCCTACATACAAACAGAGCACAAGTACCTTGGCGGTTTACCCCAAGGTGGGTCAAAAATTCCCACAGATAACAAACCACTGGTGACTGTAGCGTCTATAACCAGGGCCGGTTTGTCAAAACCTCATATAATGATAACAAAATAAATATCATACATGTGATACTTATGTGTATTGCCGGCTTACCAGAACATATGCAATAAGGGCAACAATCCTAATACAGAGCATGACACTCTATGTAATTTATTCACACCACCGGCTTACAACGCCTAAACAGCATAGGGTAACATCCCCCAAAATTTGAGTATAGAACTCCATGGATATGATCATCAAACACTGGCAACTTAACGTCCAAAGCCAGGCTGGGTTAACAAAACACTAGATGTTATCAAATAAAGATCCAAGTGTGATAGCCTGAATCGAATCTGAACCATATATCAATATGGCATAAATGCAAATCATCAAAAAGATTCAAAAGCAGAAACAAATTATAAGATCAAGGCATTCAAAGGCTGCCAAGCCTCAACATCAAGTGCTATTCAAGGGCTGCACAGCCACTAAGTTACTCCTTAATTCAAACTTGTAAGTCGGGCCTCACATGACTAAATCGCTATTTTAACTTTGACAAGTTCAGGGTCTTTAAAAGATTAACTATCAAGAGTACGGCGAGTCATTCCAGGATTACCTGGTCAGAGTGGCAAACTTACAAAGGCAGGATAACCCGAATTTTTGGTGAATACACCTGACGTCCAAGCCTATTACGCGGGACAACAAAGCTTTTGTTCATTTAACAAGCCCCCAAGTGATATTGTGATCCAGGTGTACAAGCCGGATCAGTAGGGTAGTCACAGCTATGCTCAATAAGCAGGAAGCCCCTAAATTTTTTTGCAATCAAGGCGTACAAGCCTGATCAAAAGGGTCATAGCTATGCTCAATGAGCAGGAAGCCCCCAAGTGACCTTATGAAGTAAATAAGACTCAGATTCTCAGGAATGAAACGACAGAGGCCCTGAATCATTAGGGATGCCAGCTTTATTATACTAATCAAATATATACAATGACAAAAGTATGTACATCACAAGAGTTGGTGGCTCAAGTGTAATAAGGCCGAAGATGAGCAATATTCCACGGCCACTGGGTATCCTCCTCCGACATGCGTGAGTCCTTGTGGTTTCAAACATCAATAAGGTAGTATGACCCGTTGTTCAGATTTTTTCTGACCACAAAAGGCCCTTCCCATGGTGGGGATAACTTATGCATGTCAGTTTGATCCTGGATGAGCCGGAGCACCAAATCTCCTTCTTGAAAGGTCCTGGTCTTAACCCCGTGGCTATGATAGCGACATAGATCTTGCTGGTAAATCACCGAACGAACCGCCGCAAGGTCATGCTCTTCATCCAACAGGTCAATAGCATCCTGATGTACTTTCTCATTATCAACTTCAACATAAGCCGTCACACGAGGCGAGTCGTGACGTATGTCACTAGGGAGAACTACCTTAGCTCCGTAAACCATGAAGAAATGTGTGTAACCCATAGATTTGTTGGGGGTGGTATTGATACTCCAAAGCACTGAGGGCAATTCCTCCACCCAACAACTGTGTGTCCTCTACAAAGGGACCATAAGCTAGGGCTTGATACCCTAACATGAGGACTTAGGTGTGGAGCCATCGCAACATTGTTAGCTTGAAGGGGTTAAACGGGACAAGGGACACAGAGACTTTATACTGGTTCATCCCGTCCCGGTGGAGGTAAAGGCCTACTCCAGTTTAGGGTTGTATTGCTTGAGCTTCGATTACTAGGGAGCGAATACGCTTGATCTAGTTCTTGATCTCTTCTTTCTTGCCCTAAACCGCTGCTGGGTCACCCCTTTATATACACAGGCTGATGCCCGATGGCCTACAGAGTCCCGGCCGGCTCATACACAACGTGTCTGGCTCGGTGACAGAACTACAATTTCCTTAACATACAAGTTAACATATGGCGGTTTACGCCCGTGGGCCTCAAGTCTTCTCCGGGTCTTGGGTCTTTAGTAAGCTTGGTTCGTGAACCGCCATCTTCAACATCTTCATGGGCCTTCTTGTTATGAACCACCAGTGGTATGACCCGGCCCCTCCTGGGCGGGTCATACCCAATAGTTATATCCCCAATAGTAAGTGTGAGAGTTTGAGCCAAAACCGAGTAGGAAACCTTCATGAGATTTAGGGGAAAATTTTGAACGACGATGCTTGTCAAGAATGTAGCATTTTGAGCCAAATACTCGAAAGTATCCAACTTGGGGTTTGTTACTTGTAAGAATCTCGTATGCCATCTTGCGCCGAGAAGCTTGTGAAGATATAGTCGATTTGTGGCATGACAGGTTGTCTCAACCGCTCCGGCCCAAAAGTGTTCTCGCATCTTGTATTCATCAAGCATCGTTCTCGCTGTCTCAATAAGTGTCTGGTTCTTCCTCTCAACAACTCCATTTTGTTGAGGAGTGTACGTAGCCGAGAACTCATGTGAAATCCCTTCTTCGTCAAGAAAGGTATCCACATTGATGTTCTTGAACTCCGTTCAGTTGTCGCTATGAACCTTCTTGATCTTCACTTCAAACTGATTTTGGGCCTTCCTAGCAAAGTTCTTGAAGATCTTTTGCACCTGTGATTTATCATCAAGATAGAACACCCACGTAAATCTTTAAAAATCGTCAACAATGACCAATCTGAATGACTCTTGTAGGCGTTGGGACCAAAAAGATCCATATGAAGTACCTCGAGCGGTCTTCTCGTGGTCATACTGTTTTTCACGGGATGACTTCCTCCAACTTGTTTTCCTGCTTGACAAGCACTTCAAAGTCTATCCTTGTCAAATATAACATCTTTAACACCAAGGATATGATCACCTTTAATATGCTTATCAAGATTTTGCATGCCCACATGACCTAACCTTCTATGCCACAACCAGCCTTTAGAAGATTTAGCAATTAGGCAAGTTCTAGGTTGAGCTCTTTTAGTGAAGTCAACAATGTATAGATCACCTCTACGTATACCGGTAAAGACCATATTATGATTATCTCTTCGAAACACTTGGCAATCTACTTCAGTGAATAGAACATTGAGACTGAAATCGGCTAGTCTAGATACGGAAACTAAATTGTAGCCAAGAGATTCAACGAGCATAACATTTTGGATGGAGCTGTCGTGTGAGATGGCCACCTTACCAAGGCCAACCACCTTACCCTTTGAGTTATCACCAAAAGTGACATACTTCTGGGGGCCGTCGTTTTCAGCAAGCTCATGAAACATGTCCTTGTCTCCGGTCATGTGATCGGTACATCCACTATCAGGAACCCATTCCTTCCCTCCAGCCATGTAACCACAAAGGTTAGCCATAAGACCAAAGTGTCTCATAGACTCATCAAGATCAAAGTCACTATCATCATCCTCGTCATAATATCCATGTTCAACATTGTCTTGTGATTGATCATCACCTAGAGAGAGTGATTCATTAGATTTATAACCATGACAATGTTCATCTTTATGAATTCTAATGACTTGAGAGATGATGCTACTAATGACTCCAACATCTCCTTTGACATGCATGAGGTCATGAAGCTCAAATAGACAATCATCAAATTTAGGATCACTAGGATTCATTTTATGAAAAGCAATGGACTTTGAAGAATCTCATCTAGATTTTTCAAAGAATAGTTTGGAAATCGTTCCTCAAGATATCTCCATATAGTATAAGAACATTCAAATGTAGTCAAGCATACAAGCAAATTTCTAGGCAATCCTCTAATGATAAGATCAATATCTCTAAGATTGCGAGTCATGTCAAGATACTCATCGGGGGTAGGATGCAAGGGATCAATAGGAGGCACACAAGGGCTAGTAATATACTTGTTCAAATTATATTCATTGAAAATCTCAAGCATCTCATTTTTCCAAGCACTATAGAACTCCCCATCAAGAATAGGCACTCTACGTCTAATACTCCCAATCATAGAATCATCCATCTTCCTCCAATGGTGATTAAACCAAAGCAATGGAGACCAATGCTCCGATACCAATTAAAAGGATCGAGAAGAGGTGTCTAGAGGGGGTGATTAGACCCTCAACAACCAAAAGTAGCAGTTTTTAAGTTCTTCAAGTTGAGGTGGAGTTTTAACACAAGATTAAGCATTCACGATACATTTCAAGCAAGCATGGCAAGAGTATAGGCAGCGGAAAGAGTAAAGCATGCTATTTGCAAGAAAGTAAAGGGATGGGATTGGAGTGTGCAAACGCAATGAAGACACGGAGATTTTTGGCGTGGTTCTGATAGGTGGTGCTATCATACGTCCACGTGAAGGAAATATGCCCTAGAGGCAATAATAAAGTTGTTATTTTATATTTTCTTATTCATGATAAAGGTTTATTATTCATGCTAGAATTGTATTGATCGAAAACCTTAATACATGTGTGAATACATAAACAAACGTTGTGTCCCTAGTGAGCCTCTACTAGACTAGCTCGTTGATCAGAGATGGTTAAGGTTTCCTAACCATTGACATGAGTTGTCATTTGATAAAAAGATCACTTCATTAGGAGTGTGATGTGATGGACAAGACACATCTGTTACTTAGCATAACGATCATTTAGTTTTATTGCTATTTCTTTCTTCATGTCAAATACATATTCCTTCGACTATGAGATTATGCAACTCCCGAATACCGGAGGAATGCCTTGTGTGCTATCAAATGCAACAACGTAACTAGGTGATTATAAATATGCTCTACAGGTATCTTCGAAGGTGTTTGTTGAGTTGGCATAGATCGAGATTAGGATTTGTCGCTCCGAGTATCGGAGAGGTATCTTTGGGCCCTCTCGGTAACACACATTATAAGCTTGCAAGCAAACGACTAAGGAGTTGGTCATGAGGTGATGTAAAAGAGACTTGCCGGTGACGAGATTGAAATAGGTATGAAGATATCAACGATCAAATCTCGGGCAAGTAACATACCGATAGACAAAGGGAATTACATATGTTGTAATAACGGTTCGACCGATAAAGATCTTCGTACAATATGTAGGAGCCAATATGAGAATCCAGGTTCCTCTATTGGTTATTGACCGGAGAGGTGTCCCGGTCATGTCTACATAGTTCTCGAACCCGTAGGGTCCGCACGCTTAACGTTTGTTGACGATGTAATATTATATGAGTTATGTGATTTTGTGACCGAATGTTGTTCGGAGTCCCGGATGAGATCAAGGACATGACGAGGAGTCTCGAAATGGTCGATAGGTAAAGATTGATATATAGGACTATGGTATTTGGACATCAGAAGTGTTTCGGAGGGTACCGGGTAGTTATCAGGTCACTTGAAAGGAGTTTCGGGCACCCCCGACAAAGATATGGGCCTTATGGGCCAAGAAAGGGAAAACACCAGACCACAAGGGGATGGTGTGCCCCTATGCAGGCCAGCCCTATGAGGAGGATAAGGAAAGAGGGGAGGGGAAAGAAAGTGTGGAGTAGGACCCCCCCCCCTTTCTTCCCTCTCCCCCCTCTTTCCTTCCCCCATCTTCTTAAAAGGAAAGGGGGGCGCAGGGCAAGGCATCAGCCCTAGGTCTTCCTCCAGGTCTCTTGGGCTGCCTCCTCCCCTCCCACCTATATATACATGGGTAGGGGGCACCACACAAGGACACAACATTGTCTTAGCCGTGTGTGGCCCCCGTCCATCGTTTACTTACTCGGTCATATTTTTGTAGTGCGTAGGCGCAGCCCTACGGAGATCACTTCACCATCACCATCACCATGTCGTCGTGCTGACAGAACTCATCTGCTACCTCGACATCTTGCTGGATCAAGAAGGCAAGGGACGTCACCAAGCTGAAAGTGTGCAGAACGCGGAGGTGTCATGTGTTCGGTACTTGATCGGTTGAAGCGCGAAGAAGTTCGACTACATCAACCACATTGTGAAATGCTTCCGCTTACGGTCTATGATGGTACATAGACACACTCTCCCCCTCGTTGATATGCATCTCCATGGATAGGTCATTGCGTGTGCATAGAATTTTTTTGTTTTCCATGCAACGATTCCCAACACCACGTTGATGGAGACTTCAACCCACGAAGGTTAACAGCTGCGCGCGGAGGGATCCACCCATGAAGGGTCCACGAAGAAGCAACCTTGTCTATGCCACCATGGCCATTGCCCATGAAGGACTTCCCTAACTCGGGCAGACCTTCACGAAGTAGGCGATCTACTTGCCCTTACAAACCCCTTGGTTCAACTCCACAAACTTGTCGGAGGCTCCCAAGTGACACCTAACCAATCTAGAAGAAACCACTCTCCAAAAGGTAATAGATGGTGTGTTGATGATGAACTCCTTGCTCTTGTGCTTCAACTGATAGTCTCCCCAACGTTCAACTCTCTCTCACTGATTTGGCTATGGTGGAAAGATGATTTGAGTGGAAAGCAACTTGGGGAAGGCTAGAGATCAAGATTCTTGTGGTTGGATTGGAATGTCTTGGTCTCAACACATGAGTAGGTGGTTCTCTCTCAGAAAATGAGTAGTGGAAGTGTAGGCACGTTTTGATGGCTCCCTCTTGAATAGAGAAGGGAGTGGAGGGGTATATATAGCCTCCACACAAAATCCAACTGTTACACACAATTGACCCAACTCGGTCAGTCCAAATAGAAGAACTCAGTGAGACCGATTCAATTCAAAATGTGAACATTAGGAATCTCGGTGAGACCGACATGATCAACTCGGTGGGGTCGATGTGCTAGGGCTAGGACAAAATCTCATCTCAGTGTGACCGATTACATGAACTCGGTGAGACCGATTTCAGCAATGAGTTAACAGAGAATTGGTCAGGCAAACTCGGTGGGACCAATTGCATATTTCGATGAGACCAAAATAATTGCAACTGGCAACAGAGAGTTTGCAAGGCCATCTCAGTGGGACCGAGATCCGTATCAGTAAGACCGAATTGTCTAGGGTTTCTGGCAGTGGCTATGTCAAAAGAACTCGGTGGCGCCGGATAGATCAAATCGGTAGGACCGAGTTTTTACTTTGGGTTTTAGGCATATTTGGAAATGAGAAAGTGGCTGAGGGTTATGGAGCAATATCACTAAGCATTTTGAGCAAGTAGACCATTAAGCAACACCTCATCCCCTTTTAATAGTATTTGCTTTCCTATGGACTCAATGTGATTTTGGATCACTAAAATGAAAATAAAGAGTCTTGAGCCTTTTTCCAATCTTTGTCCTTAGCATTTTGAAGGAGTTCCACATCCTCTTGCTCATGCGACACCATTGTTGACCTTTCTGAAATATACTAGATAAAGATATTTGTCCAACAAGATATATGTTGTCATTAATTACCAAAATCACCCAGGGAGCACTTGTGCTTTCACCTCTCCCCTGGCGGCCTCAAGCACGACCTAGAGACGTTCCTCGGTGTCGGGCCACGGGCCGGCGTCGTGGACCATCTGGCACAGCCGGCTGATGCTCGCACTCATTGCCTCCATGGGTAGCTTCTAGTCAACTGATCTTACGATTGGAGTGATCACTCTTGCCCTTGGTTAGGGTTAATAGGTGCGTAGGATTTCGTAGATTGGACCAGCAGGGAGCCTTTATATGAGAAGTGTAGATTGTGTTGCATTCACGTGTGTGTTGGCCATCTACTCCTCGACCCTTCCTCTGTACTGGTGCAGTATAGTCATCTCACCGAGAGCAAGTTGGGGCAAAACGAGAGAACTTTGATGTTTACTACCTCTGTCCTGGTTTATTGGTCCCCTTTGCATTTTGCGCCAAGTTTTGACCTTTGATTTAACTAATAAAATTTTAATGCATGTAAGCAAAAATAATATCATTGGAAACTATGTCAAATACGAATCCAATGATACAATTTTTGGTGACATGCATTATTATTGTTTTAGTTAAATATATGGTCAAAATTTGGCACAAAATACTAAGGGGACCAATAAACCAGGATGGAGGTAGTAGTATTTTTTAATTAATGTCATTGCATGCAAAGGTTTGAGCACCGCATGTTGTGCTAAGTAGTCTCAAGTCATTGAATGCATACGCACCCCACATCTCCTATTGGCAGATTTCTTTTTTCATGGCAAAAAACAGGGGACGAGGTGGGTAGTTAATGCACCGCGCCTAAAAGTTTTGGGATTATTTGGTTTTCGTAACGTGACTAATGCACCAGTACGGAGGGAGTACAATAGTAGTTTGATTGATGAGATTTCAGATTTGAGTCATCTACCAAAAGGGAGAGTGTATAATATCATCGGGAACTACATTCAAAACCGAATAAAACAATACTCCATGTATTTATTTACAGAGGGAGTAGTATATTTTTTGTGGCATGCATTACTAGATATTGCTAGTCAAATACTAAATCCGGACGGAGGTGGTAGTACTACTAAATCCATACGGTGGTGCTAGTACTAGTAGTACTACCAATGTAGTAGTACTTTACTACCCGTTGGTCAAATTATTACATGCTACTCCTCATAGTGAAGTGACAAGACCATGCACCGGAGATGACACCTGAGTGTAGGCGCCGTGTTCGGCATACCAAAGTCAGCCTCACCATGTGCAGACACTATCATCATGGCTTTAGAGCTAGCCTGCTTACAACAAGTCGTGTTCGACATAATTTCCCATGCGTTGCCATGAGTATCTCTACTCTTATAAAAAAACCGAGTAGGTGATGGTGGTGTGCAGATGTCTACTACACAACTTTATTCTTGTAGACTCGTATTGGGCCTCCAAATGCAGAGTTTTGTAGGACAGTAGAAATTTTCCCTCAAGTGGATGACCTAAGGTTTATCAATCTGTGGGAGGTGTAGGATGAAGATGGTCTCTCTTAAAAAAACCTGCAACCAGATAATAAAAAGTCTCTTGTGTCCCCAACACACCAAATACAATGGTAAATTGTATAGGTGCACTAGTTCAGCGAAGAGATGGTGATAAAAGTGCAGTAATGATAGTAGATATTGATTTTTGTAAAAGTAAAAAATAAAAACAGCAAGGTAGCAAGTAATAAAAGTGAGCACAACGGTATTGCAATGCTTGAAAATGAGGCCTAGGGTCCGTACTTGCACTAGTGCAATCTCTCAACAATGCTAATATAATTGGATCATATAACCATCCCTCAACGTGCGACGAAGAATCACTCCAAAGTTCTTATCTAGCAGAGAACATAAGAAGAAATTGTTTGTAGGGTACAAAACCACCTTAAAGTTATTCTTTTCGTTCGATCTATTCACGAGTTCGTACTAAAATAACACAAAGTTATTCTTTCTGTTCGATGTATCCAAGAGTTCATACTAAAATAATTCCATATGATACGCATCAACCAACTCTAATGTCACATAGATACTCTAATGTCACCACAAGTATCCACGAGTTACTTATACGATACGCATCAAACAATTTCATATTCATAATACTCGATCCAACACAAAGAACCTCAAAGAGTGCCCCAAGATTTCTACCGAAGAAACAAGGACGAAAACATGCATCAACCCCTATGCATAGATTACCCCAATGTCACCTTAGAAATCCGCAAGTTGAGTGCCAAAACATATCTCAAGTGAATCAATATAATACCCCATTGTCACCACGGGTATTCGTATGCAAGACATATATCAAGTGCTACCAAATCCTTGAAAGTATTCAAGCCGATAAAACAAAATCTCAAAGGGAAAAGGTAATTCATCACAACAAGATAGAGAGGGGAAAACACCATATGATCCAACTATATTAACAAAGCCCATGATACATCAACATCATGACATCTCAAGAACAAGAGAGAGAGAGAGAGAGATTAAATAGATAGCTACTGGTACAAACCCTCAGCCCCGAGGGTGGACTACTCCCTCCTCATCATGGTGGCCGCCGGGATGATGAAGATGGCCATCGATGACGGTTTCCCCCTCTGGCAGGGTGCCAGAACGGGCTCTCGATTGTTTTTTCGTGGCTACAGAGGCTTGCGGCAGCAGAACTTCCGATCTAGGGTTCTCTTCGGTGGTTTTGGAATATTTGGGAATTTATAGGGTGAAGAGGCGGTGCAGGAGGCCACCAAGGTGGGCACAACCCACTGGGGCGTGCCTGGGCCCCCTGGCGCACCCAGTGTCTTGTGCCCTACTCCTTCACCTTCTGGTCCTTCCATGAAGCTTCGCGGGTCTCTTTTGTTCCAAAAAAATCATCAAAACGTTTTGTCTCATTTGGAGAACTTTCATTTCTGCACAAAAAACAACACCATTGTAGTTCTGCTAAAAACATCATCAGTCCGGGTTAGTTCGATGCAAATCATACCAAAACCATATAAAATTGTTGTAAACATGGCATGAATACTTCATAAATTATAGATACGTTGGAGACATATCAGCATCCCCAAGCTTAATTCCTACTGGTCTTCGAGTAGGTAAATGATAAAAGAAATAATTTATGAAGTGTGAATGCTAGCATAGTGCATAAGTTTGATCAATGATAATTTCAATCACTTTTCCTATCATCATAACAGCAACTCTTTCTCATAAAACTCATCATGAAAAAGTAGCAACCAATTCACATGTTAAGGTTCAAACAATGAATTCTCTTGAAACTCAACAACCTATATTCTTAGTCACCAAACTATTGCAATTCAACTTATTCAACAGAGTCTAAGTAAGAGCTCCACATACTCAATTATCATATAGTCTTCCATGATTTCTACTGCTCAAAGCATATTCTTAGAACAAATGGCATCCATCGAACATAGAGAAAGAGAGGGGCTTAATATTTTGCCTCCCAACTCATTTATCATAGAGATAGTTATCAACAATAATAAATCATGATCAAATATATTTGACCGGTCATATGTGCCTAGATCTTTCCCCACCACATGATGCTTGCCAACTAGAGAGTAATTGAGGTTGAAATGGGAATGCATACTATTGACTCTTGCATAAAAGTAAATACTGAAAAGTAAAAGATAGGCCCTTCGCAGAGGGTCATGCACTTTTAATTTTTGGATGCCCAAACTCTTAATGCAAAGGAACGTCACGTTATATTGCCCCTTATGATAGCAACCTTTATTATGCAATCCGTCGCTTTTATTACTTTGCCATCACAAGTTCGTACAATGCTCAATTTTCCCTTACGGTAAAAGATCAAACATATTTAGGAGCATTTTTTATTGCTTTATGCACTGATGACAACTTACTTGAATGATCTTATTCAATCCATAGGTAGGTATGGTGGACAATCATGGCAAGAAACTGGTTTAAGGGTTTTTGGATGCACAAGTAGTATCTCTACTTAGTATGAATTTTTGGCTAGCAAAAGATCCTAGGCAAACACCACATGTTGGAGGATCCATGACAATATAACTTCTATGCAAATATACACAACCATAACTCATTACCTTGTCTTCCTTGCCCAACTTCAACTAATTTGCTCAAGTTTGAAAATAATTAATGGGTATTCACAATCATAGAAGATGTCCAAGATAATATAATTGCATGTGAAAGTTCTCTTCCTTCTACTAATCATTCATGAATTGCTTATATGACCAATATTGTGATTGTCAAGCTTCAAAAGATTACACTTTCTAATCCCAATGTGAAGCTACCACTAGGCATGATATAATTTCAACTTCATGATATTCAATTCATTCAACAATTTACTCATAGGATATAAGTGAAGCACAAGAGTAAATGACAAGCTACTCAAAAAAGATATAAGTGAAGATCAAACGAGTAGTTAAGTAAATAGATAGTAATTCTGGACTCTGTCTTATTTAAAAACTTTCAGATTTAAGTATTTTATTAAAACAGTAAGAAAAACAAAATAAAATGACATTCCAGGAATAGCACAACTCATGTGAAGAAGCAAAACTTAGGCTCAATCGATACTAACCGATAATTGTTGATGAAGAGAGGTGGGATGCCTACCGGGGCATCCCCAAGCTTAGATGTTTGAGACTTCTTGAAATATTATGTTTCGATGACTGGGGCATCCCCAAGCTTTAACTTTTGTGCCTCCTTAATTCCTTTTATATTACGGTCTCCCTAAATCTCAAAAACTTCATCCACACAAAACTCAACAAGAACTCGTGAGATAAGTTAGTATAAATCAATGCAATAACCTTATCGGTAACCTTACTTGCAATTCCAAGCTTAGTTGCTTGGATCTTCCTTGAATATTACCAATATATGAGTAACCTCCTTAATTCCAAGTAAGGTAACCTTCCTTGAATATCTCCAACAATATCGGTAACCTTACTTGCAATTCCCAAGGCACCCCAAGCTTCCGGGGCATCCCAAGCTTAGTTGCTTGGATCTTCCTTGAATATTACCTTGGGGTGCCTTGGGAATACCCAAACTTATGTATTTTCACTCCTTATTCTCCTCATATCGATATCTCACCCAAAACTTGAAAACTTCAATCACACAAAACCGAACGGAACTTCGTGAGATAGGTTAGTATGATAAAGACAAATCATTCACTTTGGTACTGTCAAAGACAAGATTCATAATTGTTCTCACACAATGCCTACTTTAGCATATCATTTCCACAATTTATTTTGAGCAACATAAGCCATGGAAACTAGAAAAACAAGCAAACTATTCATTGAAAACAGAATTTGTCAAAAACAGAATAGTCTATAGTAATATGTACTCCAACCATACTTTTGCTACTCCAAAAATTCTAAAACATTAGGACAGCATAGGGAATTTGTATATCTATCACTTGTAAAAAGTTTAGATCAAAATCACGTTCAGTGAATTTTTAAAATTTCTGGACTGAGTGCAAAAGTTTCTGTTTTTGCACAGAATCAAGTCAACGATCATCCACACTATACCAAAGGCTTTACTTGGCACTTTATTGAAACAAAAGCTATAAAACATGATTAATACAGTAGCTTAATCATGAGAACACATAAAAACGGTAGGTAAAAGTGTTGGGTTGTCTCCCAACAAGCGCTTTTCTTTAATGCCTTTTAGCCAGGCATGATGATTTCAAAGGTGCTCACATAAAAGTAACGAATGAAACATAATGGGAGCATCATGAATCACAAGTTCCTCTCTCATAATAATTTTCAGTAGCATCATGAATGGATTCATCAATATTACTATCACACAAAGCACTCCTTTCATGATCCACAAGCATAGTATTTTTATTACTCTCCACATAGGATATTTTATTCTCATTCATAATAGTGGGAGTATCATAGGCAACTCGAATACTATAAATTGTTTCCACATTAAAAGAGTAATGTTCAGTAAAAGGATAATCAAAATTATAACAATAATTATCACTACTTTTTATAACATAAGTATCATCACAATAATCATCATAAGTAGGAGGCATGCAATCATCATAGCAAATTCAATCATTCATAGTAAGGGGGCTAAAAAGATCATATTCATTAAGCATAGCATCCCCAAGCTTGTGGCTTGGCATATCATAAGCATAATCATTCTCATCATTAATAGTATGAATAGCACCAATAGTATAACAATTAGTATCATCATAATTTCCCAAATTGGTGCCAAAAATATTTCCAAGATTATAAGAAGTATCATTATCATCCCAATCATAATCATCACAACAAGCAATAGGCATAACAAAATCATCATCAACAGTTCTCTCAGACATTGTGCCATAAGACAAAGAAGCAATATCATGATCAAGTGCATCATCTTCCACAATTATTTTTGATTCATTTTCATGAGGCATAACAACAATAGGAGAACATTATTTGGGAGAGATACCTTTTTACCTCTATTCTTTCTTCTTTTCTTCTTCTTCACCACATCATGTGTGGGTTTAATTAATTTTTTCGAGCTTCTTATTGATGAGATTGGTTGAATAGGGAGCTCCTCCTTGTCACCTATTTCATCATGAGAGACGATAGGAGGGAAAGTGGAAATCGTTACCCTTTCATTAGTATTCCTTTTGTATTCCATTGGTTTTCCCGTCTTTCTATAGTTGGCAATATAAGCATTTTCATTGCAATTTACCATGCGAAACATATGGATTTCTTTCGAATTATTTCACCATGGTTTGTGAATATGAATGCTTCAAACCAACCATTTTTATGTGACAATTCCTCACACCCCAAAAATAAACAAAGTTCATTATAAAGTTCAAGGGTGATCAAGTTATTGCAATATTTGGAGACGTTTCAATCATGAAAGAGCATGCATTGGAAATTAAGGTGACCAACTTTATTGAAAAGTTCACAAGTAATAGGATAAAGAGAGCATAATTTTGTAGCAAATTTATCTATCACCTTAAGCAAGATATTGGTTCTATCATGTTTATGCTTCCTACAAAATCTATCATCCCTATAAGGCATGTCTTCACAAAGTCTTTCTAATCCACAAAAATTGACATGCTTATAAGAAACATTTTTTCATGACTAGTGCAATCATCATTAGCATTTTTTATATTGAAAGAATTCATACTAACAACATTGCAATCATGCTCATCATTCATGCCAAACATTTTATTGAATTCTTCTTCTATCAATTGAGCACAATTTTCCTTTCCATCATTTTCAAGAAACACATTATAAAGATGAACAACATGAGACCACCTCAAATCCTTTTTTTAGTTTTCTTTTCATAGACCAAACTAGTGATAAAACAAGAAACTAAAAGATTCAATTGCAAGACCTAAAGATATACCTTCAACAACTTACCTCCTCGGCAACGGTGCCAGAAAAGAGCTTGATGTCTACTATGCAACTTTATTCTTGTAGACTCGTGTTGGGCCTCCAAGCGCAGAGTTTTGTAGGACAGTAGAAATTTTCCCTCAAGTGGATGACCTAAGGTTTATCAATCTGTGGGAGGTGTAGGATGAAGATGGTATCTCTCAAACAACCTTGCAACCAAATAATAAAAAGTCTCTTGTGTCCACAACACACCAAATCCAATGGTAAATTGTATAGGTGCACCAGTTCGGTGAAGAGATGGTGATAAAAGTGTAGTAATGATAGTAGATATTGATTTTTGTAACAGTAACAATAAAAAACAGCAAGGTAGCAAGTAATAAAAGTGAGCACAAATGGTATTGCAATGCTTGAAAATGAGGCCTAGGGTCTGCACTTTTGCTAGTGAAATATCTCAACAATGCTAATATAATTGGATCATATAACCATCCCTCAACGTGCAACGAAGAATCACTCCAAAGTTCTTATCTAGTGGATAACATAAGAAGAAATTGTTTGTATGCTACGAAACCACCTCAAAGTTATTCTTTCCGTTCGATCTATTCAAGAGTTCGTACTAAAATAACACAAAGTTATTCTTTCCGTTCGATCTATCCAAGAGTTCATACTAAAATAACACCATATGATATGCATCAACCAACTCTAATGTCACCTAGACACTTCAATGTCACCACAAGTATCCATGAGTTAATTATACGATACGCATCAAACAATTTCATATTCATAATACTCGATCCAACACAAAGAACCTCAAAGAGTGCCCCAAGATTTCTACCTGAGAAACAAGGACGAAAACATGCATCAACCCCTATGCATAGACTACCCCAATGTCACCTTGGGAATCCGCGAGTTGAGTGCTAAAACATATCTCATATGAATCAATATAATACCCCATTGTCACCACTGGTAATCATATGCAAGACATATATCAAGTGCTCTCAAATCCATCAAAGTATTCAATCTGATAAAACGAAATCTCAAATGGAAAACTCAGTTCATCACAACAAGATAGAGAGGGAAACACCATATGATCCAACTATATTAACAAAGCCCGCGATACATCAATACCATGACATCTCAAGAACACGAGAGAGAGAGAGAGAGAGAGGAGATTAAACACATAGCTACTGGTACAAACCCTCAGCCCCATGGGTGGAATACTCCCTCATCATCATGGTGGCCGCTGGGATGATGAAGATGGCTACCGGTGATGATTTCCCCCCTCCAGCAGGGTGCCGGAACGGGCTCCCGATTGGTTTTTCATGGCTACAGAGGCTTACGGTGGCGGAACTTCTGATCTAGGGTTCTCTTCGGGGGTTTTGGAATATTTAGGAATTTATAGGGCGACGAGGCGGTGCGGGAGGCCATAGAGGTGGGCACAACCCACCAGGGCGCGCCTGGGCCCCTGGCGCGCCCCGGTGTCTTGTGCCCTACTCCTTCACCTTCTGGTCCTTCCACAAAGCTTTGGGGGTCTCTTTTGTTCCAAAAAAAACATCAAAAAGTTTCAGATCATTTGGAGAACTTTCATTTCTGCACAAAAAACAACACCATGGTAGTTCTACTGAAAACAGCGTCAGTCCGGGTTAGTTCCATGCAAATCATACCAAAACCATATAAAATTGTTGTAAACATGGCATGAATACTTCATAAATTATAGATACGTTGGAGACGTATCATGTGCCTCCCATCCTGCAATATAGACCGTTTGATCTATATCTGACGGATAGAAAGCAAATTATGGCAATTTTGCAAAAAGATACCCGCACCCCTCTCCACATTTGCAGATAAGGCCTTCCTCGTTTATCTTTATCTCCCACAAGATGAACAGCTCGTATAAATGCATCTTGATGTTCCGTGCAACGCACGGGACTCTTGCTAGTTTGTCACAAAAGACTGTATTTCTATCTTTCCACTTCACTTTAAATCTCTACTCTTATAAAAGAACCAAGTTGGTGATAGATGATGATGTGTCTGCCATCCTGGAATATAGACTGTTCGATCTATATCTAATAGATAGAAAGCAAACTATGGAAATTTTGCAAAAAGATACCCGCACCCGTCTCCACATTTGCAGATAAGGCCTTCCCTCATTCATCTTTGTCTCCCACGAGATAAATAACTCGTATAAATGCATCTTGATGTTCTATGCAACGCATGGGCCTCTTGCTAGTAATAATAAATATTGTACTTGAGTAATGGGTATATTGTTGCCGCACCTATGCACGCAAACATTTATCGTAACATAGTACCTTGTGCTGGATAGTCGTAATATTACAAGTTTCAAATGGATATTACAAATGCTAGGAGTAATGTTGGGAATTATTAGGAAGTTTACGTAAGAACTTTCATTACTTTAGGTGGATGCAGCATTATCATACAAACTGAAATCTACCGCCCTGACAAGTCACTAATGGGAAAATTAATTTTTTAGTCTCTGGCGACTTGATGTTTCAAAAACACATTCAGCTTCTGCGGAGCCTTTGTCATTTAGGCTTATATGCTTGTGGTGATCAGCACACCATTCATTGTTGCACCAGAGAACGCCAAACCTCATTACCTTGAGCACACTTGCCTCTAGAACAAAGAACCTGGCCAATTTAATCTCAGATGTGCTGCCTTGATAGTCGATCAAATCAATTTCTATAATATGGAGATCAAGTCATTCGATGAGATTGTTATAGTGCAGCACGTTCTTCACTTTTGGGTCTTTTTTTATCTGCAAAAGAAGAGAACATATTAGAGCAGCTGGTTGTATAAGATTGTTGTGTCATCAAGAGGTACCAATATCATTCACTCATACGATAGGGTTGGCTCTAAGGCTAGTGATATTTCTTCACTCTCTCTCTCTCTCTTTCACTTTCCTCTCATTTACCTAGGAGCACATGAAGAGATTGGAAATTTGTTGCCTTCCACTATGTGGCCGATGCCTTATTTCTCAAAAGTATGCCACATAATACACATCGATGTCAAATCAAAAGATTTTGGCACCCATTTAGCAATGTGAGAGAGTTGGCACTGATGACCCGCAAGTGTAGGGGATCTATCGTAGTCCTTTCGATAAGTAAGAGTGTCGAACCCAACGAGGAGCAGAAGGAAATGATAAGCGGTTTTCAGTAAGGTTTTCTCTACAAGCACTGAAATAGTAGGTGATAGATAGTTTTGTGATAAGATAAATAGTAACGAGCAAAAAGTAAATAAAATAAATAAAGTGCAGCAAGGTGGCCCAATCCTTTATGTATCAAAGGATAAGCCTGGACAAATTCTAATAATGAAGAAGGAGCTCCCGAGGACACATTGGGAATTATCGTCAAGCTAGTTTTCATCACGTTCATAAGATTCGCGTTCGGTACCTTGATAATTTGATATGTGGGTGGACCGGCACTTGGGTACTGCCCTAACATGGACAAGCATCCCACTTATGATTAACCCCTATTGCAAGAATCCGCAACTACAAAAAGGAGTATTAAGGTAAACCTAACCACAGCATTAAACATATGGGTCCATATCAACCCCTAACGAAGCAACGCATAAACTAGGGTTTAAGCTTCTGTCACTCTAGCAACCCATCATCTACTTATTACTTCCCTATGCCTTCCTCTAGGCCCAAATAATGGTGAAGTGTCATGTAGTCGACATTCACATAACAGCACTAGAGGAGAGAAAACATACATCTCATCAAAATATCGAACGAATACCAAATTCACATGACTACTAATAGCAAGACTTCACCCATGTCCTCAGGAACAAACGTAACTGCTCACAAATCATATTCATGTTCATAATCAGAGGGGTAATAATATGCATGAAGGATCTGAACATATGATCTTCCACCAAGTAAACCAAATAGCATCAACTATAAGGAGTAATCAACACTACTAGCAACCCACACGTACCAATTTGTGGTTTTGATACAAGATTGGATATAAGAGATGAACTAGGGTTTTGAGATGAGATGGTGCTGGTGAAGATGTTGATGGAGATTGACCCCCTCCCGATGAGAGGATCGTTGGTGATGACGTTGGTGATGATTTCCCCCTCCCGGAGGGAAGTGTCCCCGGCAGAACAGCTCCGCCAGAGCCCTAGAGTGATTCCGCCAAGTTTTCGCCTTGTGACGGCGGAGTTTCGTCCCGTAAGCTTGCCCACGATTTTTTCTAGGGGAAAACCCTTCATATAGCAGAAGATGGACGCCGGAAGCCCACCAGGGGGCCCAGGAGATAGGGGGTCGCGCCGTAGGCGAGGCGCGCCCCCTGTCTCCTGGACAGGGTGTGGGCCCCCTGGCCTATTTCTTTTGTCCAAAAATTCTTATTAAATCTAAAAAGTTGTTTCATGGAGTCTCAGGTCTTTTGGAGTTGTGCAGAATAGGTTTCCAACATTTGCTCCTTTTCCAGCTAGAATTCCAGCTGCCGGCATCCCCCCTCTTCATGGTAAACCTTGTAAAATAAGAGAGAATAGCCATAAGTATTGAGATATAATGTGTAATAACAGACCATAATGCAATAAAAATTGATATAAAAGCATGATGCAAAATGGACGTATCAACTCCCCCAAGCTTAGACCTCGCTTGTCCTCAAGCGGAAGCCGAAATCGAAAAATATGTCCACATGTTTAGAGATAGAGGTGTCGATAAAAATAAAATACGGACATGAGGGCATCATGATCATTCTAATAACACCAACATATATGGATTTTATCATATGATTTCCTATGTTCAAGTAATAAGCAATTCACAATGTCAAGTATGGTTCAAAAACTTCATTGGGAACTAACAAACTATATTCTCAGTCATTGAAGCAATTGCAATTTATCGTAACATCAGTAAGAGTCAATAATAGAGCTTTTCAGCAAGCTCACATACTCAACCATCTCGTAGTCCCCTATAATTGTTAACACTCACGCAATACTTGTGGTTATAAAGTTTCAGCCGGACACTGAGAAAGATAGGGGCTTATTGTGTTGCCTCCCAACATATTCACCTTTAGGTGATGTCAACAATAATAGTCTATGCCAACTTAAATCCAATTGGATATATGTATCATGATCTTTCAAACACGAGGGGCTTGCCAAAGGATAAAAAAAGGGAAAGGTGAGTATCACCTTGACTCAAGCAATAAAGTAAAACATAAAGCAAAAGATAGGCCCTTCGCAGAGGGAAGCAGAGGTTGTCATGTGAGTTTAGGGTTGATGCATGAAATCTTAATGCAAAAGAACGTCACTTTATATTGCCCCTTGTATGTGGACCTTTATTATGCAGTCCGTCGCTTTTATTACTTCCAGAACAAGTTCGTACAAAGTTTATTTTCTCTACACTAATAAGTCATACATATTTAGAGAGCAATTTTTATTGCTTGCACCGATGACAACTTACTTGAAGGATCTTACTCAATCCATAGGCAGGTATGGTGGACTCTCATGGCAAAACTGGGTTTAAGGATATTTGGAAGCACAAGTAGTATCTCTACTTGGTGCAAGGAATTTGGCTAGCATGAGGGGAAAAGGCAAGCTCAACATGTTTGGAAAGTCAATGACAATATACTTTAACTGAGATGTCGGAAAACATAAACCATTACGTTGTCTCCCTTGTCCAACGTCAACTCTTTTAGCATGTCATACTTAATGAGTGCTTCACAATCATAAAAGATTTCCAAGATAATATATTTATATGTGAACCCCTCTTTCCTTATTACTTCCTATTAATTGCAATGATGACCAAGGCTACGTTCATCAACTCTCAACAACTTTTATGCCTCATACTTTCTATGTGTGAAGTTATCACTATCCACAAGATCAATATGAACTCTTTTGTTCTTTCTATTTTCTAAAGATCATAGCAACATAGCAAAGCCCTTGACTCAACACTAATCTTTATTATAGATAGCACGCGGACTCGATTACATAAAGAGATCACAACGAAAAACTCAAAACTACTTGATATCAAAACTTCGAACTAATAGATCAAGGTACTACTAAAAGGATCGAACTAAATAAAGCGGTAAAGATAGGAGTGTGATGGTGATACGATACTGGGGCACCTATCCCAAGCTTGGCAGTTGCCAAGGGGAGTGCCCATACCCATGTGATTATTTCTTCGGAGGTGATGAAGTAGGAGTTGTTGCACTTTTCTTCTCTAGCTTACCTCTGAGGCTAAAATTTTCCTCCCTCAGATCCTCATTCTCGAGCTCAAGTTTCATTATCTTTTTGCATAGTGTTACCTTGTTGTCCTGCAAAAAACGTGGTGGATAGATTGGACCTTAGGGAGGCTTGACTTCTTGAACTCCACATGCATATCACTAGGTTGAGGCAGTGGATCTTCCTCTTCATCAGAGCTTGTCTCCTCCTTCCTCTTTGGATCATAGTCTTCTTCTTCCTCTGTGGTCCAGCCATAGCATTCCACATCCCCATATACTTTTGTATTTGCAATATAATCAGCTATGTAGCTCTCTCCCTCTGAATCTTGGGATGACATCTTGTTCAATTCTGCAGCAGGAACAGCTCAAAACAAAAACAGAGGATATTTGCATGATACGGTGGTCAAAACCTTTGGGAGTATATATAATGAATTTTTACCGGCCAAAATACATAACATACAAGAAAACGGAGTCTGGGAGGCACATGAGGTGCCCACAAGACAGGGGCGCGCCCTCCTCTCTCATGGGAGCCTCGTGTCCCTTTCGGACTACTTCTTTCTTCCTAAAATCCTTACATAATCCAAAACTGATGAAAATTGACATTAGAGTTTTTTTGGCGTCGGTTTACTTACCGTACCACATACCTATGCCTTTTTGGAGTCTGGAATGTTCTGGGAAGTGTCTCTTATGTATTCCTCAGGGGTTATGGTTTCAATAATATTAGGTTCAACATTGATAGGATTACCTGAAATATAATGTTTAATTCTTTGACCGTTTACCACCCTCGGATTTGTGCCTTCAAAGTTGTTGATTTTTATAGCACCAGAACGATAGACCTCCTCGATAACGTAGGGACCTTCCCATTTTGAGAGAAGTTTTCCTGCAAAAAATCTTAAACGAGAGTTGAACAATAACACATAATCTCCTACGTTAAACTCACGCTTCTGTATCCTCTTATCATGCCAGCGTTTGACTTTTTCTTTGAAAAGCTTAGCATTCTCATATGCTTGGGTTCTCCATTCATCAAGTGAGCTAATATCAAATAACCTTTTCTCACCGGCAAGTTTGAAGTCATAATTAAGCTCTTTAATAGCCCAATATGCTTTATGTTCAAGTTCAAGAGGTAAATGACATGCTTTTCCATAAACCATCTTATATGGAGACATACCCATAGGATTTTTATATGCAGTTCTATAGGCCCATAATGCATCATCAAGTTTTTTGGACCAATTCTTTCTAGATCTATTCACAGTCTTTTGCAAAATTAATTTGAGCTCTCTATTGCTCAACTCTACTTGACCACTAGACTGTGGGTGATAAGGAGATGCAATTCTATGATTGACATCGTACTTAGCAAGCATCTTACAGAAAGCACCATGAATAAAGGGTGAACCACCATCAGTCATAAGATATCTAGGGACTCCAAACCTCGGAAAATCTTTAAGCATTTTAATAGAGGTGTTATGATCAGTACTACTAGTTGGAATAGCTTCTACCCACTTAGTAACGTAATCAACAGCAACTAAAATATGTGTATAACCATTGGAGGCAGGAAAAGGTCCCATATAATCAAAGCCCCAAACATCAAACGGTTCAATAACAAGAGAATAATTCATAGGCATTCTTGACATCTACTGATGTTACCTATTCTTTGACATTCATCACAAGATACGACAAACTTACGAGCATCTTTGAAAAGAGTAGGCCAATAAAAACCAGATTGTAGTACCTTGTGTGCAGTTCTATCTCCAGCGTGGTGTTCTCCGTAGGATTCAGAGTGACACTTGCGTAGGATTTGTTCCTGTTCATGCTCAGGCACACAACGTCTAATAATACCATCTACTCCTTCTTTATAAAGGTGTGGATCATCCCAGAAGTAATGTCTTAAATCATAAAAGAACTTTTTCTTTTGCTGGTATGTGAAACTAGGCGGTATATATTTAGCAACAATGTAATTAGCATAGTCAGCATACCAAGGAGCAGTACGAGAAGCATTAACGACCGTTAATTGTTCATGAGGAAAGCTATCATTAATAAGCAGTGGGTCATCAAGAACATTTTCTAGCCTAGACAAGTTGTCTGCAACGGGGTTCTCAGCTCCTTTTCTATCAACAATATGCAAGTCAAATTCTTGGAGCAAGAGAACCCATCTAATGAGTCTAGGCTTAGCATCTTTCTTTTCCATAAGGTATTTAATAGCAGCATGATCAGTGTGAATAGTAACTTTGGAATCAACAATATAAGGTCTAAACTTATCACATGCAAACACAACTGCTAAGTATTCTTTTTCAGTGGTAGCATAATTTCTCTGGGCAGTATCAAGAGTCTTGCTAGCATAATGGATAACATTCAATTTCTTATCGACTCTTTGCCCTAAAACAGCCCCTACAGCATAATCACTAGCATCACACATAATTTCAAAAGGAAAATTCCAATCAGGTGGCTGAACAATAGGTGCAGTGATCAAAGCTTTCTTAAGTGTTTCAAATGCTTCTACACAATCATCATCAAAGACAAAAGGAATATCTTTTTGCAATAAGTTAGTCAGAGGCCTAGAGATTTTAGAAAAGTCCTTAATGAACCTCCTATAAAAACTGGCATGACCAAGGAAACTTCTTATACCTTTTATGTCCTTGGGACATGGCATCTTTTCAATAGCATCAACTTTGGCTTTATCAACTTCAATACCTCTCTCGGAGATCTTGTGCCCCAAGACAATGCCTTCATTAACCATAAAGTGACACTTTTCCCAATTCAGGACGAGACTAGTGTCTTCGCATCTCTGTAAAACTCGATCAAGGTTGCTCAAAAAATCATCAAAAGAGGATCCATAGACGGAGAAGTCATCCATGAATACCTCAAAATCTTTTCACAAAAATCAGAAAATATAGCCATCATGCATCTTTGAAAGGTAGCAGGTGCATTGCATAAACCAAAAGGCATACATCTATAAGCAAAAGTACCAAAAGGGTAAGTAAAAGTAATTTTAGATTGATCCCCCGCTGATACAGGTATCTGAGAGAAGCCAGAATAACCATCTAGAAAGCAAAAATGTGTGTGTTTGGATAGCCTTTCTAGCATTTGATCAATAAAAGGTAAAGGGTAATGATCTTTCTTAGTAGCTTTATTTAACTTACGAAAATCAATTACCATCCTATAGCCTGTAATAATTCTTTGCGGGGTCAATTCATCTTTATCATTAGGAACAACGGTAATACCTCCCTTTTTAGGGACACAATGGACAGGGCTTACCCATTCACTATCAGCAACGGGATAAATAATACCTGCCTCAAGGAGTTTTAGTATCTTCTTTCTTACCACTTCCTTCATTTTGGGATTTAATCGTCTTTGAGGATCTCTAACTGGTTTGGCATCTTTCTCCACTAAAATTTTGTGTTGACATAATGTGGGACTAATGCCCTTAAGATCATCCAGGGTATATCCAATAGCAGCTCGGTGCTTCTTCAGAGTTTTCAATAATCTTTCTTCTTCTTTCTCTGAAAGGTTAGCACTAATAATAACAGGATATATTTCTTTTTCATCAAGATAAGCATACTTAAGACTATCAGGTAATGGTTTGAGTTCAAACGCGGGATCACCCTTGGGTGGAGGGGGATCCCCAAGAATTTCAACGAGAAGATTATGTTTCAGCATAGGTTCTTGTTTAAGGAACACTTCATCTATTTCTTCCCTTTCCTTCATAAACATATCGTTTTCATGGTCTAGCAAATATTGTTCTAACGGATCAGTTGGAGGAACAGCAATGGAAGCAAGACCAATAATTTCATCCTTACTAGATGGTTCCTTTTCACAGTGTTGTCTACTAAACTTGGCAAAATTAAACTCATGAGATGTACCGTCTATGCCAACAATGACAACCTTCCTCTTACAATCAATCTTAGCACTAGCAGTATTCAAAAAGGGTCTACCAAAAATAATGGGACAAAAATCATCTTGTGGGGAACCAAGAACAAGAAAATCAGCAGGGTATTTAATCTTCCCACACAAGACTTCAACATCTCTAACAATCCCAATAGGTTTAATGGTGTCCCTATTGGTGAGCTTAATAGTAACATCAATGCCTTCTAATTCAACAGGTGCAATATCGTGCATAATTTCTTTATAAAGATCATAAGGTATCGCATTAGCACTAGCACCCATATCACATAAACCATGATAACAATGATCTCCTATTTTAACAGAAATAACAGGTGTGCCTATAACAGGTCTATGTGTCTTAGTATCGAGTCTAGCAATATTAGCAGTTTCACCCAAGAAAGAGATAACATGCCCTTCTAAATCCTCATCCAAAAGATCTTTAATCATGGCAATACCAGGTTCAATATTAATTTGCTCAGGAGGTGTATAAGTCCTAGTATTACTCTTACGAACAACAGTCGAGGCTTTAACATGATCTTTTATCCTAACAGGAAAAGGAGGTTTTTCAACATAAGGAGTAGGAATAATAGGATCACTATATGTAATAGTCTTCTCTTCGACTGTAACAGGTGCAACTACTTTCACTTCAACAGGAGGATTATATTTAAACCACTTCTCATTAGGGATATCAACGTGAGTAGCAAAAGTTTCACAAAAAGTAGCTACTATCTCAGAGTCAAGTCCATACTTAGAGCTAAATCCACGGAAAGCATCGGTATCCATAAAAGATTTAACACAATCAAACTTAGGTGTCATACCTGACTCCTTACCATCGTCGGAACCCCAATCTTTAGAGTTGCATTTAATTCTTTCCAATAAGTCCCATTTGAAATCAATAGTCTTTAGCATATAGTAACCAACACAGGAAGTATCGAGCAAGTTGCGATTATCAAGAGAAAGCCGAGCATAAAAATTCTGAATAATCATTTCCCGAGAGAGCTCATGATTGGGGCATGAATACAACATAGACTTAAGCCTCCCCCAAGCTTGAGCAATGCTTTCTCCTTCGCAAGGCCAGAAATTATATATGTAATTATGATCACGATGAACAAGATGCATAGGATAGCACTTCTGGTGAAATTCCAACTTCAGTCGCTTATAATTCCAAGATCTCGTATCATTACATAGCCTATACCATGTCATTGCATCTCCCTTCAAAGATAAAGGGAAGACCTTCCTTTTGACAACATCATCGGGAATACCTGCAAGCTTAAATAATCCACAAACTTCATCCACAAAGATAAGGTGTAAGTCGGGATGCAATTTTCCGTCTCCTGCAAAAGGATTAGCTAGCAGTTTTTCTATCATACCCGAAGGAATCTCAAAGTGAATATTTTCATAAGGTTCAGTAGGTTGAGGAGCATCTCTTTGCTCTTCTGGTTGTGGTGAAGATACCCCAAACAAGCCCCTCAAAGGATTAGTTTCCATAGTGACAAGTAACAGAAAATTTCAGCACACTATATAAATGTTTCCTTACCAAGTTCCACTCACCAAGAGCGCTACGCTCCCCGGAAACGGCGCCAGAAAAGAGTATTGATGACCCACAAGTGTAGGGGATCTATCGTAGTCCTTTCAATAAGTAAGAGTGTCGAACCCAACGAGGAGCAGAAGGAAATGATAAGCGGTTTTCAGTAAGGTTTTCTCTGCAAGCACTGAAATAGTAGGTGATAGATAGTTTTGTGATAAGATAAATAGTAACGAGCAAAAAGTAAATAAAGTAAATAAAGTGCAGCAAGGTGGCCCAATCCTTTATGTAGCAAAGGATAAGCCTGGACAAATTCTAATAATGAAGAAGGAGCTCCCGAGGACACATTGGGAATTATCGTCAAGCTAGTTTTCATCATGTTCATAAGATTCGCGTTCGGTACCTTGATAATTTGATATGTGGGTGGACCGGCACTTGGGTACTGCCCTAACATGGACAAGCATCCCACTTATGATTAACCCCTATTGCAAGCATCCGCAACTACAAAAAGGAGTATTAAGGTAAACCTAACCACAGCATTAAACATATGGGTCCATATCAACCCCTAACGAAGCAACGCATAAACTAGGGTTTAAGCTTTTGTCACTCTAGCAACCCATCAGCTACTTATTACTTCCCTATGCCTTCCTCTAGGCCCAAATAATGGTGAAGTGTCCTGTAGTCAACGTTCACATAACACCACTAGAGGAGAGACAACATACATCTCATCAAAATATCGAATGAATACCAATTCACATGACTACTAATAGCAAGACTTCACCCATGTCCTCATGAACAAACGAGCATATTCATGTTCATAATCAGAGGGGTAATAATATGCATGAAGGATCTGAACATATGATCTTCCACCAAGTAAACCAAATAGCATCAACTACAAGGAGTAATCAACACTACTAGCAACCCACAGGTACCAATTTGTGGTTTTGATACAAGATTGGATACAAGAGATGAACTAGGGTTTTGAGATGAGATGGTGCTGGTGAAGATGTTGATGGAGATTGACCCCCTTCCGATGAGGGGATCATTGGTGATGACGTTGGTGATGATTTCCCCCTCCCGAGGGAAGTGTCCCCGGCAGAACAGCTCCGCTAGAGCCCTAGATTGATTCCGCCAAGGTTCCGCCTCATGACGGCGGAGTTTCATCCCGTAAGCTTGCCCACGATTTTTTCTAGGGGAAAACCCTTCATATAGCAGAAGATGGACGCCGGAAGCCCACCAGGGGGCCCAGGAGATAGGGGGACGCGCCCTAGGAGGCGCGCCCCCCTGTCTCCTGGACAGGGTGTGGGCCCCCTGGCCTATTTCTTTTGTCCAAAAATTCTTATTAAATCTAAAATGTTGTTTCGTGGAGTCTCAGGTCTTTTGGAGTTGTGCAGAATAGGTTTCCAACATTTGCTCCTTTTCCAGCCAGAATTCCAGCTGCCGGCATCCCCCCTCTTCATGGTAAACCTTGTAAAATAAGATAGAATAGCCATAAGTATTGAGATATAATGTGTAATAACAGCCCATAATGCAATAAAAATTGATATAAAAGCATGATGCAAAATGGACGTATCAGGCACCGTTGTGCACACAGACCAACATGTATAAACAAATCAATCAAACCAACTACATCAGCCTCTCCCTCTCCCAAACAAGTGTTTTTTTATTGCCTCGGTCCTCTTCCTCTCTGATGCAGGTGTTTTTTCATTGCGTGAGTTAATTTGGCACTATAACAACATAGGTGATCTAGATTGGGGCACCAGGTGAACAATGGAGGGTATTGATGCCGAATGCATCAGAAGTAAATTTGGCATGTGTTTTGGCCTACATAGTAGAGGGTGCTACGTCTTGAGCTTGCGTTGGTTTTCCTTGAAGAGGAAAGGGTGATGTAGCAAAGTAGCGTAAGTATTTCCCTCAGTTTTTTAGAACCAAGGTATCAATCCATTAGGAGGCTCCTCAGAAGTCCCACGCACCTACACAAACAAACAAGAACCTCGCAACCAACGCAATAAAGGGGTTGTCAATCCGTTCACGGCCACTTGCGAAAGTGAGGTCTGATAGAGATAATATGATAATATAAATATTTTTGGTATTTTTATGATATAGATTGGAAAGTAAAAGATGCAAAATAAAAGTAGATGGTAAACTTATATGATAAAATATAGACCCGGGGCCATAGGTTTCACTAGTGGCTTCTCTCAAGATAGCATAAGTATTACGATGGGTGAACAAACTACTGCCGAGCAATTGATAGAAAAGCGAATAGTTATGAGATTATCTAGGCATGATCATGTATATAGGCATCATGTCCTTGACAAGTAGATCAAAATGATTCTGCATCTACTACTATTACTCCAACATCGACCGACTCCTTCCTGCATCTAGAGTATTAAGTTCATAAGAACAGAGTAACGCATTAAGAAAGATGACGTGATGTAGAGGGATCAACTCATGCAATATGATATAAACCCCATCTTTTTATCCTTGATGGCAACAATACAATACGTGACTTGCTGCCCCTGCTGTCACTGGGAAAGGACACCGCAAGATTGAACCCAAAGCTAAGCACTTCTCCCATTGCAAGAAAGGTCAATCTAGTAGGCCAAACCAAACTGATAATTCGAAGAGACTTGCAAAGATAACTTAATCACACATAAAAGAATTCAGAGGAGATTCAAATATTTCTCATAGATAAACTTGATCATAAACCCACAATTCATCGGATCTCGACAAACACACCACAAAAAGAGTTACATCGAATAGATCTCCAAGAAGATCGAGGAGAACTTTGTATTGAGATTCAAAGAGAGAGAAGAAGCCATCTACCTAATAACTATGGACCCGAAGGTCTGTGGTAAACTACTCACAACTCATAGGAGAGGCCTTGGAGATGATGTAGAGGCCCTCCATGGTCGATTCCCCCTCCGGCGGAGCACCGGCGAAGGCTCCAAGATGGGATCTCGTGGATACAGAAGGTTGCGGTAGTGGAATTAGGTTTTCGTGGTGCTCCTCGAAGGTTTCAGGGTACGGGGTATATATAGGAGGAAGAAGTAGATTGGTGGACGCTCGAGGGGCCCACGAGGGTGGGGGCGCGCCGGGCACCCTCATGGCCGCCTCCTCTGTTGCTTGATGTCCACTCCAAGTCCCGTGGATTGCGTTATTGCTCCCGAAGGTTTCATTCTGTTTGTTCTCCATTTGATATTCATTTTCTTCGAAACACTAAAATAGGTAAAAAAAACAGCAATTCGGGTTGGGCCTCTGATTAGTAGGTTAGTCCCAAAGATGATATAAATGTGTAAAATAAAGCCCATAAACATCCAAAACGGGTAATATAATAGCATGGAACAATCAAAAATTATAGATACATTGGAGACGTATCAAGCATCCCCAAGCTTAATTCCTGCTCGTTCTCGAGTAGGTAAATGATAAAAACAGAATTTTTGATGTGGAATGCTACCTAGCATAATTCTCAATGTAACTTTCTTTATTATGGCATGAATGTTCAGATCCAAATGATTCAAAATAAAAGTTCATATTGACATAAAAAATAGTAATACTTCAAGCATACTAATCAAAGCAATCATGTCTTCTCAAAATAACATGGCTAAAGAAAGTCCATACCTACAAAATCATATAGTTTGGTCATGCTCCATTTTCGTCACACAAGAATGCTCTCATCTTGCACACCCCCGATGACAAGCCAAGCAATTGTTTCATACTTAAATACTCTCAAACTTTTTCAACTTTCATGGAATACATGAGTGTGAGCCATGGATATAGCACTATGGGTGGAATAGAGTATGATGACGGAGGTTATGTGGAGAAGACAAAAAAGAGAAAGTCTCATGTTAACGAGGCTAATTAACGGGCTATGGAGATGCCCATCAATTGATGTCAACATGAGGAGTAGGGATTGCCATGCAACGGATGCACTAGAGCTATAAATGTATGAAAGCTCAACAAAAGAAACTAGTGGATGTGCATCCAACTTGCTTGCTCACGAAGACCTGGGGCATTTTGAGGAAGCCCATCGTTGGAATATACAAGCCAAGTTCTATAATGAAAGATTCCCACTAGTATATGAAAGTGACAACAAATGAGACTCTTTGTCGGTGTCAAAACCGGCGAATCTCGGGTAGGGGGTCCCAAACTGTGCGTCTAGGCGGATGGTAACAGGAGACAAGGGACACGATGTTTTTACCCAGGTTCGGGCCCTCTCGATGGAGGTAAAACCCTACTCCTGCTTGATTAATATTGATGATATAGGTAGTACAAGAGTTGATCTACCACGAGATCAGAGAGGCTAAACCCTAGAAGCTAGCCTATGGTATGATTGTTGTTTGTCCTACGGACTAAAACTCTCTGGTTTATATAGACACCGGAGAGGGCTAGGGTTACATAGAGTCAGTTACAATGGGAGGAGATCTTCATATCGTATCGCCAAGCTTGCCTTCCACGCCAAGGAAAGTCCCATCCGAACACGGGATGAAGTCTTCAATCTTGTATCTTCATAGTCCGGGAGTCCGGCCAAAGGTCATAGTCCGGCCATCCAGACACCCCCTAATCCAGGACTCCCTCAGTAGCCCCTGAACCAGGCTTCAATGACGACGAGTACGGCGCGCAAATTGTCTTCGGCATTGCAAGGCGGGTTCCTCCTCCGAATACTTCATAGAAGATGTTGAACACAAGGATAGTGTCCGGCTCTGCAAAATAAGTTCCACATACCATCGTAGAGAGAATAACATCTGCACAAATCTAATCTGCTGACGTATTCCGTAGCGTGACATCACGCCACGGCCAAGTCTTTATTCATTTTACTGTTCCACGTCAGCGCATTTAGCGAGGCGGTTTCCATGGCACGTCTTGTCAAAGCAGAGATCATGTCCCCTTATTCTGGGATCCTCATCAATATGGGCGTGGGTAACCCAACCGTGCCTTTGGTATGACTCCCTAATTGAAAGCGAGTCCCAAACGGTTACGGGGAGGGCTCTTGGTATTCAGCTCCTTTATAAAGAGACCAAGGCTCGACTCCTTTCTTTTCAATCCAATCAAATCCGCCCCTCGCCTCGAGTTCCAACACCCAAAGCTCTAGTTTTTAGGCGCTTTGGACCTTCGACGATGTCCGGCTCCGACCTTCAAGGTCGGTGGATGCCTTCCTCCATTACGGAAGAAGACGTGCGAAAGCTGAGAGATGCCAGGTATCTAACCGGTGAAATCTCATATAGGCTGCCTGCTCAAGGGCAGGCCATTCCCACTCCCCAGCCCGGCGAGAGCGTGGTGTTCACATCTCACTTCGTTCAGGGGCTAGGCTTCCCGATTGATCCCTTCGTGAGGGGGCTTATGTTTTATTACGGGCTGGAATTCCACGATTTAGCTCCGGAATCCATCCTCCAAATCTCATCATTCATTGTCGTGTGTGAGGCCTTCCTCCATATTACTCCTCACTTCGGATTGTGGCTTAGAACCTTCAAGGTGGAACCGAAGATGATCGAGGGGCGGCACGCTGAGTGCGGAGGAGCTATCATAAGCAAGATGGCCGATGCTCCATGGCCCGAGGGCTCTTTCCAAGAGGAGTTCGGCTTATGGCAATGGGACTGGTTTTACATCACAGCCCCCAGGGGCACCACATGGGTGGCGCCACCTGCTTTTCGCTCGGGTCCCCCACCACGGCGAGCATCATGGGTTAATGAAGGGCTTATCTGGGGGCCGTCCAAAGACGTGCCCCTACTGCAGGACCGCATTCAAGATCTCCTAGAAAGAGATATCAACTTGACCGTAGTGGCGCAAGTTATGTTGATTCGCCGCACGCTGCCCTGCAAACTTCGCCCTCTCTGCCTGTGGGAATTTAATCCGGAGGGACCGCGAGTCCTCCAACATTTTATGGGCGCGACGCCCGTGGAGATGTACAAATTGTTCTTCGGATCACAAGCAAGGTGTCCGGACTTGTCCGAGGACACAGGTCTGAGCTGCAATCACCCGGATGCTTAGGTAAGTAGCCCCGTATTTGGACACGCCATCCGTATTTTCATCATAAAATTGCCCTTTAATAGAGATATCCTTGAACAGGAGTGGATAGTGAAGGCAAAGCTTATCAGGTGTCCAGCTCCCCTGCCCGAGACCGCGTCGGATCCCGTGTTAACCAGGATGCTGGAGATTATGCTTTCGGCAGAGGGCGAAGAGGGGAACCCAGGAGCTACCGCCTCCATGAAGGAGGCTGTCAGGAAGGGGGGAATCGAGAATTCCCCCAACCTGGGAAAGAAAAGGACTGCCTGTGAAGACCCGGAGGGGATGACCTCGAAGCGGGGGAAGAAATCTTCGTCAGAGGATCCGGCACCGGAGAATGCCCCGGCCGCATTGCGCTCTCAAGGGGATCAGCTTTCCTCCGAGCCGTAAGTAAAGAGAGGGGTTCAAAAAATGAGTGGCATCCCTGTTTTATTTTTGAGGAAGATAACCGAAATATTACCTTGCAGTTCGGATCTCAACCCTTCTCAGCAGAGCTCGTCTTCAGGGGATCTTTGTCCGGAGATGATGGAAAGCGAAACGCCTCCCCTAGCTGCACCATCTTACGAGGCAGGCGACCCCGACGTGTCGTCCCGGAGGGTTTCTCCAAGTCCGGATCCTGAAAAAAGGTCGTCGGGCTAGTCTGGCACCCTCTGGTGCACGGTCAGAGAGGCTGAGGGATCTGCTCGGGCGAGCATCCGTCTCAGAAGAACACCGTATGTTGATGAACACGGTGATAGGAAGGATTTCATCCGCGGAAAGCGGATTGTACGAGGCCGCCAGGAGTTTACTGACAGGCTTTGAGGTACGTAAAAAGGTGTACCTTTTGGTAGAGCCGCATATATAAAATGCGCCCTGTATAAATAGTAGCCCCTGAGACTCTATGTGTCGTCAAAAGTGACGGCGCGCAGAGGATCATAACCTCCGGTATAATATGTCACCTTTTTATGAAGGGGGCGAGGCGTTCGGTGGCTAGCCGGACTGATGAATCTGCCGAGCTAAAGCGGCAACTTGACGTGGCGGATGCCGACATCGCGCTTGTAAATAAGAGGCTAGAGGAGGCACAAGGTATGCTCCACAGACATCTGATAAGAGGAGTTCGATGCTCGTGCCTTATAAGATATGTGCTTAATGTAGATGCTGATGCTGCCATGGAGAACATTCGGGCGGAACTTGCCCAAGCCAAGGAGCAAGCAAGGAAAGGTGATGCGGCTGCCGTTAAGGCGGCTGAAGAGCTAAAAGCCGAACAGGTTGCTCACTGCCAGAGCAAGAAAGTAATAGCCGAGATGGCTATAAAATTGAATGATGCTGCCGACCGCTGTAAATTTCTCGAACAAGAAGAGAGGCCGGCTCAGAAGGACCTTGAGAAGATCACTGCCGAGGCCAAGGATACTCGCTCTGCAATGAGAGCTATGAAGGAGGAGCTACGTCAGGCCGGAGATATCACGGATGGAAAGCCCTATATGCTGCGGATGAAGTTCGGGGATCCTAAGTATGCTCCGTTAGACCGGCAGTGGAGTGCGGAAAACACTTATCTGGATTTGGCAGCGAGTGTGGCAGACGCAACCGAACACTTCCGAGGTCGAGGCGACCATGTGTTGGAAGAACTTTTTTGGTCGCAGTTCCACAATCCAGAACGCCCACTTTCGGTATTCGACCGTTTGGCCGCCTGGGCGGAGCTGAATAGGTTATCCGGACTCGCCATGAGGTATGTTGCGAGTCGTTTGTGGCCGAAAGAGCCAGAGTCGAAGAGTTATTTTAGCTTGGTGCAGTAGTTCCTTGGTTCGGTGCCGCATGTTGATGCGATGAAGAGGTCGGCATGCATAGAAGGTGCACAAATGGCTCTTGCTCGTGTCAAGACATACTGGGCGGATATGAAGGCCAGTGTTGTTGCATCCTAGGATTCGGACGAAAGCCGAGTACCTTCCAAGCACTACTTTGAGGAAGTTCTTCCGGGCGCTCATTTAATAGAAGCGCAGTGCTCGAAGGATCTTGTGTTCAAATAGCATGTGCTATTGTAAAAGGAATAGTTTGATAGAATATAAAAGCTTTTTATACTTGTGCTTACAAGAATTATAATACCTCCTGTGCGGTAGTTAATGTATATGTGTATATAACCTGAAAGATGGCAGTCATTGGCTTCAGCCCCACGCATATAATGCGGGGGTGTTCGCAAAAAGGCACCTTTTCACACTTAATCCAACGTCTTGGTCCTACAAAGGAGGTGATGGTGCGGCGAACTAGGCAACCGGACTATAATGCTTTATCACTTTCACTTAGCCATAGTAGTTTGACAGTGGGGCTACTTAATAGCCCCTAGGGGCACCACGCTCGCCCAAATTCGGGGCGCGTGTATGCCTGGCCGGGAAGCGGCCCTTCGTTAATGCGGAGGAATCCTAAAGATTCTGAGAGTCATCGAGTGGTTGACCAGTCTCTCGCTATATCATGATAGTCAGTTTTCGGCTTTCTCTACTAAGGTGCTCGCCTGGCCGAACCGGGGCACAATCGCAGTAGTTCTCCTGGTGCCGCCTTAGCCAATTGAGCGGAACGTAAGGCAGCAAAATACAGGAGCTTGGCAAACCCAACATTTGACCAAAGACATGATTCGGAGCTGATGCATATAAGGCCAAACTCGCGACGCCGAACACTCCCTAAGGTATTCGGTCTTTATGAAGACGGGCCGAACCAAAGCCCTTGGTAAGAAAACCCCTTGTGTCCAGGTACGTGCAAGATTCTGACGTGGCCACATGCCAAGACCCCAGCCTCCTCCTTGGTTATAGCGAAAAACCGGGGGATGTTTATCAACAAGAGACAGTAAAAAAGGTTTACGCAGGGTCTTAATCTGAAAAGAATCCTTAAAACGGGTCCCTACTGCACGTCTGCGCCTGTGTCTCCATTGTGCCGTATCCTGGACGGGCATAGCACGGTGTTCGTCTGCGAAAGAGAGGAACTTAGTAAAAAATAAGCGTGCAAGAAATCTATATTAAAATAAACAAAATATAGTACAAAGACATGAGCAAAATTGAGCCGTATTGTCTCCTAGCGTAAACACGCGGAGCCCCTTGTACAGGGTTATGTGGCTATTAAGCCTTTGTATGTTTACGCCGGACTCGTCAAGCCGTGTCCGGGATAGTAGGGCTGGATTAGTGTGCGGCTGTCCAGGCGGCCGCACCATTACCCGTACTTTGGGGATCAATTGATATTTCCCTTTAATGAGACGATGCCTCATGGACCGGGCATTTTGAGTGTAAGGGATGCATAATGCGGTATTGCATTAAAGCAGGCGAAAGCTTCACGTCCCAGTAGCGCTTGATAGCGACTTATGAATGGGGCGATGTGGAAGGTTAGCTTTTCGCTTCGGAAGTTGTCGGGTGAGCCGAACGTGACTTCTAACGAAAGGGAACCCATACTCTGGGTATCTGGGCCCGGCGTGACTCCTTGAAAGGAAGTGTTGCCATGGCGACTTATTGCTGGGTTTACCCCTAGTTTGCGGACTGTGTCTTGATATAACAGGTTTAGGTCACTACCGCCGTCAATAAGGACTTGTGTAAATTGGAGTCCATCAATAATCGGATCCAAGACCAAGGCAGTCCAGCCTGCGTTCCGGGCCCCTCTGGAGTAATCCTGATGATCGAAGGTGATTGGTTGTAACAACCAGTGGCGGTGCTCCTCTGGGGCGGGCCGTATGGCGCGTGTCTTCGTAAGCGCCGTTCTGTTTTTCCCTTTTGTCATCTGAAGTGAATTTACTGTTTTGACTTCTTGTGGGAACTTCTTTTGTTCTCCGGTGTTCTCCTTGTGGGGTGCGTCGTCATCTTCGCTTGGTGTGTCAATCCCCTTGTGTTCGGCGTTGAGTTTCCCGGACTGCTTGAAGACCCAACAATCTCTGTGGGTGTGGTTTGTAGGTCTCCCAGGAGTACTGTGGATTTGACATATTTTGTCCAGGATTTTGTTGAGGTTAGATAGCTCGTCCCTGTCGTCTTTGGGGGGCGATTTTTTCTGATTTTGCCGAGAGCTTTTGAATCCGGCATTGACTGCCGTGCTCATCGGGCTGTTATCCTTAATCTGGCACTGTTCTTTGTTACGGCGCAGTTTCCTGTTTCCATCTTTGAGTTCGGATGTACTCGGGTCGCTGGTGCTGCTTCTTGCCAACCAGCTATCCTCTCCTGTGCAAAAGCGGGTCATGAGGCTTGTTAATGCGGCCATTGTTCTTGGCTTTTCTTGGCCGAGGTGTCTGGACAGCCATTCGTCTCGGACGCTATGTTTGTAAGCTGCTAGGGCCTCGGCGTCCGGACAGTCGACTATCTGATTCTTTTTAGTAAGAAATCTGTTCCAGAGTTTTCGGGGTGACTCTCCGGGCTGCTGAGTTATGTGACTCAGATCATCTGCATCCGGAGGTCGGACATAGGTCCCTTGAAAATTTGCCCGGAAAGCATCCTCGAGCGCTCCCCAACTTCCCATGGTGTTTTCGGGAAGGCTTTTAAGCCAATGCCGGGCTGGCCCTTTGAGCTTAAGGGGTAAGTATTTTATGGCGTGAAGGTCATCTCCTCTGGCCATGTGTATGTGGAGGATATAATCCTCGATCCAGACTCCAGGGTCTGTTGTTCCGTCGTATGCTTCTATGTTTACGGGCTTGAATCCCACTGGAAACTCATGATCCAGTACCTCGTCGATAAAACATAGGGGATGTGCGGCGCCCCTGTATGTAGGTGTGCCGCGATGTTCGGATATTTTTTGCGTTGCATTGCTCACTAGAGCTTGCTTTCTTGGCCCATAGATGGATCTGGTTGGACAAGTTTTTTGATGCGAATCCTCGGGCGGATCGCGTGCCGTATTGAGTGTGGCGCCCTTTGTCGCTTGAGATCGATCGTGGGGTCGTCTATCCGACCTGGTGGCTTCCTTGGTTTTTGACTGTGGGGGCTCTAAGGCCTCTTCATCAAATTTCGGTAGTAATTTCCGCTTTGGATAGCTCTTTGTGTGATGACTGTTGCCGTACTTGTGTGCGGTATTGAGTACTTTGCCCCATCTGATTCTGAGTGCATCTTCCGCTGTTTTGAGCTTCCGCTTCTGCCTTTTCAGGCTACGTGCAGTGGCAACGAGCCTTTGGTGGAGGTTCTGGTGTTCCAGCAACTTGTCTGGCGTGAGGTCGTCCGGACTATTATCTTTCCCGGGGACGGATTGTTCGGTTTGTCCGCCCTGTTTGGACGGTTGCTCGATGGCGTGTTCGTTTTCCGTTGATTCGCCCTGCTCTATGGCTGGGTCTTTGTCGAGGTGGGGCTTGGCGCGGCGCTTACGCCGCCGCTTTGATTGTTTTTCGAGGGAGCGATCCCTGGTTGCGCCCTTTAGATCCTCATCATTGTTTCTATTAGGTGTGTCCACCATGTATACATCGTATGATGGGGTGGCTTTCCAGTGCCATATAGGTGCTGGTTCTTGGTCGTCTCCTTCATCGGTGTCTATACCGTCGATGTATTCGGAGTCGAAGTCGAGCAAGTCGGTTGAATCGTCGACAGTGGCTACAAAGTGGGTGGTGGGTGGGTTTCGAATTTCTTCGTCGTCCGCATACCAACCGTGCTGACCATAGTCTGGCCAGGGCTCTCCTGACAAAGAGAGAGACCTTAGTGAATTCAGGATATCGCCAAAGGGCAAGTGCTGAAAGACGTCTGTGGCAGTGAACTCCATGATCGGAGCCCAATCGGGTTCGATCGGAAGGGGCGCGGAAGATTCGGAGTCCGGAACGGAGTCCGGCACCTTGGAGTCACGGGCCTTGCAAAGGACTAGGCTGGTATTCGGCTCTATCGCCGTAGAGATTGCGGCTCCTGGGGCAGCGTCCAACCGTCCGTCCCCGACTGGCACAGTCAGCTCCGAGCTAACAGGCGGAGCGGACACCTGAGCAGCGCTACGGGCGCTGTCCGGCGGCAGAGCTAGATCATGACCATCGTGACAGTGCGGCGCGCTTGGTCGTGGCTCGAATCCGTCGAAGATCAAGTCCCCGCGGATGTCGGCCATGTAGTTTAAGCTTCCAAACCTGACCTGATGGCCAGGAGTGTAGCTTTCGATCTGCTCCAGATGGCCAAGCGAATTGGCCCGCAGTGCGAAGCCGCCGAATACGAAGATCTGTCCGGGGAGGAAAGTCTCACCCTGGACCGCGCCGTGGTTGATGATCAAAGAAGCCATCGAGCCTAAAGGTGACGACACAGAGGAACTCTCAATGAAAGCACCAATGTCGGTGTCAAAACCGGCGGATCTCAAGTAGGGGGTCCCGAACTGTGCGTCTAGGCGGATGGTAACAGGAGACAAGGGACACGATGTTTTTACCCAGGTTCGGGCCCTCTCGATGGAGGTACCCTACTCTTGCTTGATTAATATTGATGATATGGGTAGTACAAGAGTTGATCTACCACGAGACCAGAGAGGCTAAACCCTAGAAGCTAGCCTATGGTATGATTGTTGTTTGTCCTATGGACTAAAACTCTCTGGTTTATATAGACACCGGAGAGGGCTAGGGTTACATAGAGTCGGTTACAATGGGAGGAGATCTTCATATCGTATCGCCAAGCTTGCCTTCCACGCCAAGGAAAGTCCCATCCGGACACGGGACGAAGTCTTCAATCTTGTATCTTCATAGTCCGGGAGTCCGGCAAAAGGTCATAGTCCGGCCATCCGGACACCCCCTAATCCAGGACTCCCTCACTCTCTATATGAAGAACATGGTGCTACTTTGAAGCACAAGTGTGGAAAGATAGTAGCATTGTCCCCTTTTTTTGGGCCTTTCTTTTTTATTTGTTTGGCCTTTCTTTTCTTTCTTTTTTATTTGGCCTTTCTTTTTTACCTTTTTTTATTTGGGACAATGCTCTAATAATGATGATCATCACACTTCTATTTATTACAACTCAGGAGTTACAACTCAAAACTAGAACAAGATATGACTCTATATGAATGCCTCCGGCGGTGTACCGGGATGGGCAATGAATCAAAAAGTGACATGTATGAAATTATGAAGGTGGCCTTGCCACAAATACGATGTCAACTACATGATCATGCAAGGCAATATGACAATGATGATGCGTGTCATGATGAACGGAACGGTGGAAAGTTGCATGGCAATATATCTCGGAATGGCTATGGAAATGCAATAATAGGTAGGTATGGTGGCTGTTTTGAGGAAGATATAAGGAGGTTTATGTGTGATAGAGCTTATCGTATCACGGGGTTTGGATGCACCGGCGAAGTTTGCACCAACTCTCAAGGTGAGAAAGGGCAATGCACGGTACCGAAGAGGCTAGCAATGATGGAAGGGTGAGAGTGCGTATAATCCATGGACTCAACATTAGTCATAAAGAACTCACATACTTATTGCAAAAATCTACAAGTCATCAAAAACCAAGAACTACGCGCATGCTCCTAGGGGATAGATTGGTAGGAAAAGACCATCGCTCATCCCCGACCGCCACTCATAAGGATGACAATCTAAGAACACCTCATATTTCAAATTTGTTACACAACGGTTACCATATGTGCATGCTATGGGACTTGCCAACTTCAACACAAGCATTCTTTAAGTTCACAATTACCCAACTAGCATGACTCTAATATCACTACCTCCATATCTCAAAACAATTATCAAGTATCAAATTGATCATAGCATCCAATTCACTTCCTATGATAGTTTTTATTATACCCAACTTGGACGCCCATCATTCTAGGACCAATTTTATAACCATAGCAAATACCATGCTGTTCTAAAAGACTCTCAAAATAATATAAGTGAAGCATGATAGATCAACAATTTCTACAAAATTAAGCCACCGCCATGCCCTAAAATATATAAGTGAAGTACTAGAGCAAAACTATCTAGCTCAAAAGATATAAGTGAAGCACATAGAGTATTCTAATAAATTCCAAATCAAATGGGTTTCTCCCAAAATGTGTATACAGCAAGGACGATTGTGTAATCTAAAAAGCAAAGACTAATATCATACAAGACGCTCCAAGCAAAACACATATCATGTGGTGAATAAAAATATAGCTCCAAGTAAAGTTACCGATAGACGAAGACGAAAGAGGGGATGCCTTCCGGGGCATCCCCAAGCTTAGGCTTTTGGTTATCCTTGAATATATTGGGGTGCCATGGTCATACCCAATCTTAGGCTCTTGCCACTCCTTATTCAATAGTCCATCAAATCTTTACCCAAAACTTGAAAACTTCACAACACAAAACTCAACAGGAAATCTCATAAGCTCCATTAGTGCAAGAAAGAAAAACCACCACATAAGGTACTGTAATGAACTCATTCTTTATTTATATTGGTGTTAAACCTACTGTATTCCAACTTCTCTATGGTTCATACCCCTTGATACTAGCCATAGATGCATCAAAATAAGCAAACAACACACGAAAAACAGAATCTGTCAAAAACTGAACAGTCTGTAGAAATTTGTAACTCTCGAATACTTCTGGAACTCTAAAAATCCTACCACAATAGGAAGTCCTGGGAATTTGTCTATTGATCTACAACAAAATGAATCAATGCAAAATCACGTTTCTGTGAATTACTAACATTATTTTCATGCGCGCAAAAGTTTCTACTTTTCAACAGAATCAAATTAACTATCACGTAGGTTATCCTATAGGTTCTACTTGGCACAAACACTAATTAAAACATGAAAACACATCTAAACAGAAGCTATATGAAATATGTATTACTAAACAAAAGCAAAAAGCAAGAAACAAAAATAAAATTGGGTTGCCTCCCAACTAGCGCTATTGTTTAACGCCCCTAACTAGGCATAAAAGCAAGGATAGATCTAAGTATTGCCATCTTTGGCATTCAATTCATAAGTAGCTCGCATGATAGATTCATAAGGTAATTTAACTTTCTTTCTTGGAAAGTGTTCCATGCCTTTCCTTAATAGAAATTGGAATCTAGTATTCCCTTCCTTCATATCAATAATTGCACCAATCGTTCTAAGGAAAGGTCTACCAAGAATAATAGGACATTAAAGATTGCAATCTATATCAAGAACGATAAAATCTACGGGCACATAATTTCTATTTGCAACAATAAGAACATCATTGATCCTTCCCATAGGTTTCTTAATGGTGGAATCCGCAAGGTGCAAATTTAAAGAGCAATCATCAAGATCATGGAAACCTAGAATATCACATAAAGTTTTCGGAATCATGGAAACACTAGCACCCAAATCACACAAAGCATAACACTCATGATATTTAATTTTAATCTTTATAGTAGGTTCCCACCCATCATAAAGTTTTCTAGGTATAGAAACTTCCAAATGAAGTTTTTCCTCATAAGATTGCATCAAGGCATCAACAATATGTTTGGTAAAAGCTTTATTTTGACTATAAGCATGAGGAGAATTCAACATGGATTGCATCAAGGAAAAACAATCTATTAAAGAACAATTATCATAATTAAATTCCTTGAAACCCAAGATAGTGGGTTCAATGCTATTTAAAGTCTTGACCTCTCCAATCCCACTTTTACCAAATTTAGCATCAAGATCTAAAAACTTTGAATCATTGGGACACCTTTTAACTAAAGTTGACTCATCTCCAGTCCCATCATTATTAAGATTCATATTACAAAACAAGGATTTAATAGGGACACATCAATAACTTTTAGATCTTCATCATTATTTTCATGGAAACTAGAAGAACACGCTTTTACAAAGCAATCTTTCTTAGCATGCAACCTAGCGGTTCTTTCTTTGCACTCATCAATGGAAATTCTCATGGATTTAAGAGACTCATTGATATCATGCTTAGGTGGAGTAGATCTAAGTTTCAAAGAATCAACATCAAGCGAAAGCCTATCAACATTCCTAGCCAAATCATCAACTTTAAGCAATTTTTCTTCAAGCAAAGCATTAAAATTCTTTTGAGAGATCATAAATTCTTTCACGCTATTCTCAAAATCAGAGGGTATCTTATTAAAATTTCCATAAGGAGTATTGTAGCAATTTCCATAATTATTAGAGAAATTACTAGGGAATGGTCTAGGATTAAAGTTTCCTCTATTAACATTGTTACCAAAATTATTCCTACCAACAAAATTTACATCCATAGATTCATTATTATTTTGAATCAAAGTAGACAAAGGCATATCATTAGGATCAATAGGAGCACTCTTAGTAGCAAACAATTTCATAAGTTCATCCATCTTTCCACTCAAAACATTAATTTCTTCTATAGCATGCACTTTTGACTAGTAGATCTTTCGGTGTGCCATTGAGAATAATTAGCCATAATGTTATCAAGGAGTTTAGTAGCTTCTCCTAAAGTTATTTCCATAAAAGTGCCTCCCACGGTCGAATCTAAAAGATTTCTAGAAGCAAAATTCAATCTGGCATAAAAATTTTGTATGATCATCCATAAGTTCAAACCATGAGTAGGGCAATTGCGAATCATCAATTTCATTCTTTCCCAAGATTGGGCAACATGCTCATGATCAAGTTGTTTAAAATTCATAATTTCGTTCCTAAGAGAGAAGATCTTAGCAGGAGGAAAATACTTAGAGATAAAAGCATCTCTGCACTTATTCCATGAATCAATACTATTCTTAGGCAAAGATGAAAACCAAATTTTAGCATGATCTCTAAGTGAAAATGGAAATAACTTCAATTTAACAATATCAGTATCCGTATCTTTCTTATGTTGCATCTCACACAAATCAACAAAGTTGTTTAGATGGGTAGCGGCATCTTCACTGGGAAGGCCGGAGAATTGATCTTTCATAACAAGATTCAGCAAAGCAGCATTGATTTCCCAAGACTCAACATCATTAAGAGGAGCAATCGGAGTGCTAAGGAAATCATTATTATTGGTATTGGAAAAGTCACACAATTTGGTATTATCTTGTGCCATCGTGACAAGCAATCCAACACACAAGCAAACAAAAAGGCAAGCGAAAGAGAGAGGAGATTGGGAAAGAGAGGGCGAATAAAATGGCAAGGGTGAAGTGGGGGAGAGGAAAACGAGAGGCAAATGGCAAATAATGTAATGCGAGGGAGATGAGTTTGTGATGGGTACTTGGTATGTCTTGACTTCAGCGAAGACCTCCCCGGCAACGGCGCCAGAAATCCTTCTTGCTACGTCTTGAGCTTGCGTTGGTTTTCCTTGATGAGGAAAGGGTGATGCAGCAAAGTAGCGTAAGTATTTCCCTCAGTTTTTGAGAACCAAGGTATCAATCCAGTAGGAGGCTCCTCAGAAGTCACACGCACCTACACAAACAAACAAGAACCTCGCAACCAACGCAATAAAGGGGTTGTCAATCCCTTCACGGCCACTTGCGAAAGTGAGATCTGACAGAGATAATATGATAAGATAAATATTTTTGGTATTTTTATGATATAGATTGGAAAGTAAAAGATGCAAAATAAAAGTAGATGGTAAACTTATATGATAAAAGATAGACCCGGGGGGCATAAGTTTCACTAGTGGATTCTCTCAAGATAGCATAGTATTACGATGGGTGAACAAATTACTGTCGAGCAATTGATAGAAAAGCGAATAGTTATGAGATTATCTAGGCATCATCATGTATATAGGCATCATGTCCATGACAAGTAGATCGAAATGATTCTACATCTACTACTATTACTCCACACATTGACTGACTCCTGCCTGCACCTAGAGTATTAAATTCATAAGAACATAGTAACACATTAAAAAAGATGACATGATGTAGAGGGATAAACTCATGCAATATGATATAAACCCCATATTTTTATCCTCGATGGCAACAATACAATACGTGCCTTGCTGCGCCTGCCGTCACTAGGAAAGGACACTGCAAGATTGAACCCAAAGCTAAGCACTTCTCCCATTGCAAGAAAGATCAATCTAGTAGGCCAAACCAAACTGATAATTCGAAGAGACTTGCAAAGATAACTTAATCACACATAAAAGAATTCAGAGGAGATTCAAATATTTCTCATAGATAAACTTGATCATAAACCCACAATTCATCAGATCTTGACAAACACATCGCAAAAAGAGTTACATCGAATAGATCTCCAAGAAGATCGAGGAGAACTTTGTATTGAGATTCAAACAGAGAGAAGAAGCCATCTAGCTAATAACTATGGACCCGAAGGTCTGTGGTAAACTACTCACAACTCATAGGAGAGGCCTTGGAGATGATGTAGAGGCCCTCCATGGTCGATTTCCCCTCCGGCGGAGCGCTGGCGAAGACTCCAAGATGGGATCTCGCGGATACAGAAGGTTGCGGCTGCGGAATTAGGTTTTCGTGGTGCTCCTCGAAGGTTTCAGGGTACGGGAGTATATATAGGAGGAAGAAGTAGGTCGGTGGACGCTTGAGGGGCCCACGAGGGTGGGGGGCACGCCCACCCCCAGGGGGCGCGCTGATGAGGATACAGACCCAGGGTAGGGTCATAGAACTGACCTATACGTCCTACCCAAGGTCACTACCCTAGAAGATAAGAATCCCAAGAGGCAACGAAGAACCCCCAGTCAAATATGTCGAGTGCAATCCATTCGACCAGTCATATCACTTGGGCGTCCCCCTACCTGTTGTCACTCGACCATATGAGGAATCACTTGACCTACTGAAGACCAAGAGTCACTCAGCACTGCAACGGTCAGACATTCACTTCGTAGTCTTTAAGGTCATTAATAACACTTATGACTGGAGTTATCAGTAACACCCCTACTTTATGTACATTAAGTCCCTTGTAACGGAGGATGGCTGGGGTCCTGGCGCACTCGATATAAGCCACCCGCCTCCTCTGGGACAAGGGTTCGCACCCCCTGTAACACTACACACATATAATCCAGTCGACCGCCTCCGGGCACTGAGAGTAGGGCTATTACTTCCACTGAGAAGGGCCTGAACTCGTAAACCTTGTGTGTACATCTTCGCCATAGCTGAGATCTTGCCTCTCCATACCTACCCGCCTCTCAACTGTCAGTCTTAGAACCACGACAGTTGGCGCCCACCGTGGGGCAGGTGTCTTAGCGACTTGTTGGTGAAGTTGCAATTTTTCTGATCCCCATCATCATGGTTTCCGGCGGTGGCTTGACTAAGGGCCGCGAGATCCGTTTCGGCGCGCTCGTTTTCATCGCCGACGAATCCGCTTGGCTTCAAGAAGCTCCCCTTGACATCGAGGCGCTCCCCGTCCGAGGGGCGACACACTTTCGTGCGTGCGCTCGCGGTGTCCTTCTCCAGCAGCCGTCGACCCAGTATCGGTCGGCTCCAATGGTGTCTTCTCTCCCCGCTGTTCGCCACCGCAAGCGATCCAGTCGTCGCGGCTTTAGCGGTGGGTGAAACACGCGGTGGCTTGACATTCGGCCACCCATCAAGTTGCGGCAATCGAGCCCGACGAAACTCTCCACGGCATGTTTGATCTATCGATTGGCTCCGTCAAGACCGCATCCGAGTGCGATAGCAGCGACCCTGCAGCTGAAGTCTTGATGGTCGACGGACCATGTAGTCCGCCTGGTTTCCACCGTGAAGACGGCGGGGATGGAGGCACCGATCCGTCGCGCGTCCACGAGGAGTACCATCCTGAACCCCTCTCTTCGCAGCAGAGGGAAGAACTTCGTCGCTGCAACATGGATGCACTCCACACACACATCGTTGGAGAAACCCCCAAGGCTCGGGCCTTGGAAGAGGTGCGCTTGGCTAATTTGGCTGAGCACACTCGATTGGAGAACCTCCAACGCACTCTCGACGAGCGTGCTCAGGAGCGGATTCCCGAGTCCAGTCGACGACAGCTTTTCCCGCCTCCACCTAAGGTATACCGCACTCCGATTCAAAATCTCACAACCGCGGCCCGAATAGCAGAGTCAATTCAACCTTCCCAGACAGAGGCTGGTAGAGGTTTGATGCAGATCCGGGCCTTACTCTGAGCAGTAGGAGAGCAGAACACAATAGTGTCTCAGTCGCGGAATAGGATTCACAACAGATCCATGGTAGCAGATACTGTCCAGTCGGCCCACAGTCCAAGATCGCCCCTGCGGCGTGAGGGCCGTGGGCAGTATGATCACCGGCTCGACCGCGACAATCATCATCGAGTGCCCACACCTCCTCTGAGGAGTGCATCATATGTGCCTCGGCAGTACGATGATAGATGCCTTCATAGCAGCGAACGTAGAGCACCAGTCAGCCCAAGAGAGCCAGGCTTTGATGCAAGATCTATTCTCGTTCAAGGTTTAGTCGACCGGAATAGAGCGCAGAGGGAAGACCTTGGCAGAGATCGTTCGACTGGCAGCAGAGCTCATGTTTCGGGTCCAGAGTGTTTCAGCAGAGCCATCAAGGCCGCAGTGATTCCTCCCAACTTCAGGTTGGCGACTGGAGTCAGCAAGTTCACTGGGGAGTCCAAGCCTGAAACTTGGCTTGAGGATTACTGAGTGGCTGTGCAGATTGGTGGCGGGAATGATGAAGTGGCAATGAAGCATCTTCCTCTGATGTTGGAAGGATCAACCAGAGCGTGGTTGACTCAGTTAGCCTCAGGCAGTATATACAGTTGGGAAGAGCTTTGCTCGAGTGTTCGTCAGGACTTTTGAGGGCACTTGCAGCGGCTAGCAGGGTTGATAGAATTGCAGCATTGTGTGCAGAAACTGAGTGAGACTTTTAGGGATTTCATTCAGAGGTGGACCACTTTGCATCACACAGTGGAGAATGTATCTGAACATCAAGCAGTGTGTGCCTTCAAGGAAGGCGTTAAATACCGAGAACTGGTCCTGAAGTTCCGTTGGACTAGGGATATGACTCTGACTCGGATGATGCAAATAGCCACCCGGTACGCTAATGGAGAAGAAGAGGATTGACTCCACAGCAGAAAGGGCAGGCCAGTCGGCCAAGATGCCGGCGGGGGTAATTCCAATCGGAAACAGAAACGTAAGGCTGAGCCTGCAGCACCCAGTGAAATTGCGGTAGTGGTTCAAGGAAAGTTTAAAGGAAAACCTAAGGGGCCCTGGACCCCTAAGAAGGTAAAGGATCAAGCGGGAAATGATGTGTTGGATTTGCCATGTCACATTCATACGAAGAAGGATGAAGAGGGTAATCTGATTTATCCTAAACACACCACTCGACAATGTCGACTCCTGATCTAGTAGTTTCGAGAGAAACAACCCAGTGAGAAGGAGAAAGAGTCGGACAAAGACGAGGACAAAGAAGAAGACGATGGTTATCCCAAAGTCAATTCCACCCTGATGATTTTTGCTAATGTTGACAGCAAGAGCCGGTTGAAAGTTATCAACAGAGAAGTGAATATGGTTGCCCCGGCAACGACGACCACATACCTGAAATGGTCTCAAACAGCCATCACATTCGACCAGTCTGATCACCCTGCGCATATAGCCACCCCTGGGAGGCAAGCGTTGGTGGTCGACCCAGTGGTCGAAGGCACTCGACTGACCAAAGTGCTAATGGATGGTGGTAGCGGCTTGAATATCCTATATGCTGAAACCTTGAAGGGGATGGGCATTCTGATGTCCAAACTTAGCGAGAGCAATATGAGTTTCCTTGGTGTTATCCATGGAAAGAAAGCCGAATGACTCGGCCAAATCGCCCTTGACGTGGTTTTCGGTGATTCCAAGAATTTCCGTAAGGAAAAGTTGACATTTGAAGTTGTGGATTTCCATAGTGCTTATCATGCCATTTTGGGTAGGCCTGCCTACACACGTTTTATGGCTTGACCATGTTACGTGTACCTCAAGTTGAAGATGCCTGGCCACAGAGGTGTGATCACAGTTACTGGCAATCGGCAGAAAGCGGAGGAATGCTTCTAGAAGGGTTCCAAAATTGCTGATGCACAAATGGCAGCAGTTGTATTTCAAGAATATCAGAAGAATGCAGATCCGAGTGATTTGCTCCGAGCTAAGAAGCCTGCCACGGATTCTGCATTTCAGTCATCTGGTGAAACGAAGCCGATTCATATTCACCCGACCGATCCCAGTGTCACACTGACTCATATCTCAACAACACTCGACAACAAATAGGAAGAAGCGCTCATCCAGTTCCTCCGTAAGAACTGGGACATCTTCGCATGGAAACCTTCTGACATGTCGAGTGTACCCATAGAATTGGCTGAGCACCGTTTGTGTGTCGATCCCAAGGTAAAACCCGTCAAAGAGCATCTTTGGCGGTCCACCGTGCAGAAGAGAAGGGCAATTGGCGATGAAGTGGCTCGGCTCCTAGCAGCAGAGTTCATCCAAGAGATCTACCACTCTGAGTGGCTTGCCAATGTAGTCATGGTCCCTAAGAAGGACAATTCACTTCGTATGTGCATCAATTTCAAGCATATCAATCGAGCCTGCCCGAAAGATCATTTCCCTCTCCCCCGCATCGATCAGATTGTTGACTCGACTGTGGGGTGTGAGCACTTGTCTTTTTTATATGCATATTCTGGGTATCATCAGATCCGACTGAATGGTCCCGATGAAATAAAAATGGCTTTCATCACCCCATTTGGGTGCTTTTGCTATGTCACCATGCCATTTGGTCTTAAAAATGCCGGAGCCACATTCATGAGGATGATTCAGAAGTGCCTGCTCACTCAAATCAGTCAGAATGTGGAAGCATACATGGATGACATTGTGGTCAAGTCACGTAAAGGCTCCGACCTACTGACTGACCTCGCAGAAACATTTGCCAACCTAAGAAGGTATGATATCAATCTTAATCCATCAAAGTGCACATTCGGAGTTCCAGGTGGAAAGTTACTCGGTTTCCTCATTTCCGAGCAGGGGATCGACGCAAATCCAGAAAAAGTCGATACCATCCTCCAAATGAAATGCCCTGTGCGTGTGCATGACGTTCAGAAGCTTACTGGTTGTTTGGCCGCCTTGAGTCGATTCATTTCTCGTCTCGGTGAAAAGGCCTTGCCTCTTTACCGATTGATGAAAAAATCTGATAAGTTCGAGTGGACTGATGAAGCTAAAGCAGCGTTTGCAAAGCTCAAAACCCTGCTTTCCACCCAGCCGGTGCTTGCTGCGCCAATCAGCAAAGAGCCTTTACTGCTTTACATTGCAACCACTGGACAAGTTGTCAGTATAGTACTCACGGTCGAGCGGGAAGAAGAAGGAAAAGCTTATAAAGTTCAGCGCCCAGTGTATTATCTATTTGAAGTTTTGACTCCATCCAAGCAAAGATATCCACATTATCAGAAGCTTGTCTATGGAATCTACATGACCATGAAGAAGGTTGCACACTATTTCTCCAATCACTCCATTACAGTTGTCAGCGATGCACCTTTATCTGAAATTCTGAACAACAGAGATGCAACTGGTCGAGTGGCGAAATGGACGATTGAACTCCTCCCATTGGATATCAAGTTTGAGGCAAAGAAAGCTATCAAGTCCCAAGCAATCAAAGATTTCCTTGCCGAGTGGATTGAGCAGCAACTGCCGACTCAAGTTCACTCGGAGCACTGGACCATGTTCTTCGATGGCTCCAAGATGCTGAATGGTTCCGGTGTTGGGGTAGTGTTGGTATCCCCCCGTGGAGACAAGCTTAGCTATGTTCTCCAGATTCATTTTGACTCTTCCAACAATGAAGCTGAATATGAAGCGCTTTTGTACAGGTTGCGTATGGCCATTTCACTCGGCGTCCGTTGCCTATGGTCTACGGTGACTTGGATTTGGTGGTTAATCAAGTGATGAAAGAATGGGATGTCAGGAGCCCAGCCATGACTGGTTATTGTAATGCAGTAAGAAAGCTGGAAAAGAAGTTTGAAGGGTTGGAGCTTCACCATATACCCCGACTGAAAAATCAAGCCGCAGATAAATTGGCAAAGATAGGATCTAAGAGAGAGGCCATTCCCGACAATGTGTTTTTGGAGCATATTCATTCACCTTCAGTTCAGGAAGATCCTTTCACTAAAGAGTCCCCACAATCTAAGAGCGCCACAGATCTGACTGAAGTCGAAATCCCAGTCATGGTCGACTTAGTCATGGAGGTTTTGGTCGTCAGTCCCGATTGGACAGTGCCATATGTCGCACAAATTCGTAGGAAAGAACTTCCAGAGGATGAAGAAGAGGCTCGACAGATCGTCCGATGATCTAAAGCCTTTACTGTGATAAAAGGTCAGTTGTTCAGAGAAAGTGTAACTGGAGTCTGCCAGATATGCATCACGCCAGAAGAAGGCCGAATGATCCTCAATGATATTCACTCGGGGGCCTGTGGTCACCATGCATCCTCTCGGACCATCATGGACAAAGCATACCCAGACGAATTTTACTGGCCACATGCCAACAAGATGGCAAAAGAAATAGTAGACAAATGTCAAGGTTGTTAGTTTTACTCCAACATGTCCCATAAGCCCGCGTCAGCTCTGAAGACTATTCCACTTGTCTAGCCTTTCGCTATCTGGGTATTGGATATGGTTGGACCTCTGAGGACTGGCAGGAGTGGATTTACCCATGTGCTGGTAGCAGTCGACAAGTTTACCAAATGGATTGAAGCCAAGCCCATTAAAAACCTTGAAGCAAGTGTAGTTGTAAGATTCATCAGAGAATTGACATTCAGATATGGTGTTCCGCACAGCATCATCACGGATAATGGGTCGAACTTCGACTCTCACAAGTTCAGAGCCTTTTGTGCTTCCCAAGGCACAAGGGTCGATTACGCTTCAGTCGCCCATCCCCAGTCGAATGGGCAGGCTGAAAGAGCAAATGGATTGATTCTCAAAGGATTGAAACCCCGATTGATGCGTGACCTCAAGCATGCAACAGGTGCCTGGGTCGACGAACTTTCATCAGTACTTTGGGGATTGAGGACAACTCCTAATCGGTCGACTGGACGAACTCCATTATTCTTAGTCTATGGAGCCGAAGCTGTACTCCCAAGTGATTTGCTTCACAATGCGCCCCGAGTCGAACTCTTCTCGGAAAAGGAAGCAGAATAGGCCCGGCAAGATGCAGTCGATCTTCTGGAATAAGAAAGAGAGATGGCCTTGATTTGGTCGACCATTTATCAAAAAGACCTATGTCGATTCCACGCCAGAAACATAAGGGGTCGGGCATTTTAGGAGGGAGACTTGGTTCTTCGAGTGGACCAGCAGAAACCACACAAGCTCGCTCCTGCTTGGGAAGGCCCATTCATCATCACCAAAGTGCTCCACAACGGAGCATATCGTCTTTTCAACATCGAGCACAATAAAGATGAGCCACGCGCTTGGAATGCGGAACTGCTCCGCCCCTTTTATTCTTAAGCATTCAGACTGTTGAGATGTAATAAGAAATACCTTTTAGTTTGATTATCAAAGACATGATTTTACAGTCTTTCGAATGATTGTTGTTCATTTTTTACATGTTCTAAAATACCCCAGTGGGTGCCTTAGCTGCGAATCCGTTTCGCCTAAGTTGAAAATAAAAATCCTACTGAGTGGTGAGCCAGCCTCTCACTCGGGGGCTTAGCTGCGAATCCGTTTCGCCTAAGTTTGAAAAATCCTACCAAGTGGTGAGCCAGCCTCTCACTCGGAGGCTTAGCTGCAGTCCAGTACTCGCCTAAGTGTTAAAAAATCCTACCGAGTGGTGAGCCAGCCTCTTAATCGGACGCTTAGCTGCAGTTCAGTACTCGCCTAAGTGTTAAAAAATCCTACCGAGTGGTGAGCCAACCTATCACTCGGGGGCTAGCTGCGAATCTGTTTCGCCTAAGTTTGAAAAATCCTACCGAGTGGTGAGCCAGCCTCTCACTCGGAGGCTTAGCTGCAGTCCAGTACTCGCCTAAGTGTTAAAAAATCCTACCGAGTGGTGAGCCAGCCTCTCACTCGGCGGCTTAGCTGCAGTCCAGTACTCGCCTAAGTGTAAAAAAATCCTACCGAGTGGCAGCCTCTCACTCGGGGGCTTAGCTGCAGTCCAGTACTCGCCTAAGTTTGAAAGATCCTACTGAACGGTACGGGTCGACCACGACCCCTCCCCCGGGGGCTGCACTGTCAAGAAGAAGGACGAGATTGTGCGAGCGATCCTCACACTCGGGGGCTTAGCTGCAGTCCAGTACTCGCCTAAATTTGAAAAATCCTACTGAGTGACGAGCGATCCTCTCACTCGGGGGCTTAGCTGTAGTCCAGTACTCGCCTAAGTTTGGAAAATCCTACCGAGTGACGAGCGATCCTCTCACTCGGGAGCTTAGCTGCAGTCCAGTACTCGCCTAAGTTTGAAAAATCCTACCGAGTGACGAGCGATCCTCTCACTCGGGGGCTTAGTTGCAGTCCAGTACTCGCCTAAGTTTGAAAAATCCTACCGAGTGATGAGCGATCCTCTCACTCGGGGGCTTAGCTGCAGTCCAGTACTCGCCTAAGTGTAAAAACATCCTACCGGGTGGCGAGCAATCCTCTCACTCGGGGACTTAGCTGCAGTCCAGTACTCGCCTAAGTTTTAAAAACCCAACCAAATGGTACGGGTCGACCACAACCCCTCCCCTCGGGGCTGCACCGTCAAGAAGAAGGACAAGATTGTGCGCACTGCCAAGGCGAGCTGCTTTCAGGAACATCAAGACCATTGCTGAATGCCTCGCTGATGAGCTGATCAATGCTGCCAAAGGCTCATCCAATAGCTAATGCCAAGGTGAACTGCTTTCAGGAACGTCAAGGCCATTGCTGAATGCCTCACTGATGAGCTGATCAATGCTGCTCAAGGCTCGTCCAACAGGTCAACTGCGGCCTCTTCCTCAGAAGCTGAATCGAGAGTACAAAAACCAATCCGAGTGAAGAACGAGTTCCAGTCGAAGACAAACACAACATATTCAAAGATAAACCAAGTTCAGATAAGCCCAAAGGTTCCTAACCGCGGATTAAAGTACTCGGGTGTCCGGCCCGAAGGAGTTTCAATGATTACAAAATCACTCGGCATTCCGAGGAAAATGAGGGTGAAGCATAATGTTTTTTCAATCACTCGGCGGGAAAGGGGCTGGCTGGATCGCAGAAGCTGCAAGGTCAATGTTGTCCGCAATATGAGTGGCAGCCTCAAGGAAGGTGTCCATGAAGGACTGGAAGGTGTGCTTCTTAGTATTCACAACCTTGAGGGCCGCCAACTTGTCTTCTCTAGCGTCCTTGTAGTGCACTCGAACCAATCACAGGGCAACGCCAGCGCCACAGCGAGCGGATGACTTCTTCCACTCCTGCACTCGACCAGGAATCTGATTGAGTCGAGTCATCAATGACTCGAGGTCCTGAGAAAGTTCCACCTGAGGCCAGAGTTCAGTGTCAACCCGGGTCATCACCGCCTTCAGTCGAGCCAGATAGGCAACGGCGCCGTCCAAGCGTGATTCCAACCGCAGCAAGTTCAACGCAACATCATCTTTCACAGGAAAATTGGTGGGGTCGAGACCTGTCTCGACCCGCCCGGTCTCAGCCTCAAAATCTTGGCAAAGTTCTACGCAATAATGAAAAATAGTGAGTCAGCAATACTACAACATACTTCAATCAACGACAACTAACCAGTCGAGCGGTTGTACCTTCAAGCTTTAGAACTAATTTCACGACAAGTTGTCCCAGATAGGACTCTAGCTTGCATGTCTTGGCTCTGAGGCCTCCGACTTCATTGGTCAATGTGCTCCTTGTCCTTCTTCAGTTGCTCAACTTCCCGATTGGATTCCGAGATGGCGGTCTTCAGCTTCGCATTCTCCTCTTCCAACTTGCCGACTGAAGCCAGCTTCTTGTCCACAAGCGTTGTCTTCTCACGTGCTTCCTTCTGAGCAGCAGCAAGGTCCTAGTCCTTCTTCTCCAAAGCTTCCTTCATTCTCTCTAAAGAAACAACACTCTTCAGACGAGCCTGAAGTTGACGGTTTTCACTACGCACATATGCTTGTGTGAAGTCACTCGGTTCAAAGAGACTGAAAGAAAAAACAGTGAAAGACGCAAGCTACTAGGTGGACAAGAATTGATTGGTTACCTCCCATGATGGTCGTTTCTTCTTAGGCAGTCTTGAGGTTCTTCTTTGCGAGTTCAAGATCAAGTTCAAGGATGATATGCTTCTTCTTTAACTCGGAAAGCTGAGCTCCAAGATCACAAGACTTCTGTAGTCGGCGAGAGAGATATATCAGTCGGCAGAAACAAAAGACAATGACAGTGAAAGTTACTCTAAGACTACTACCGAATCAAATAATCAACAGTAGTCTCGGGGACTACACCCAGTGGTTGCACTTAGCGTGCCCCCACTGATCTAGATCAACACTCGGCATGGTCTGCCCAGCGTGAGTAAAAAAACAAGGTAAAAGAACAGAAGATTCTAAGACCTCAACCAATTGCCAGCAGTCGGCCGTGGTCTCGGGGACTACACCAAGTGGGTGCACTCGGCGTGCCCCCACTGGTCCGGACAGAATACTAAGACTCAGCACGAGTCGAGTGAAGTGGAAGACTTCCAAAACTCTAAACACAGGCACACCCCAGTGGGTGATCAGATATAAACCAACATTCAAAAGTTCAGTCAGAGTTCGCTGACCTTAACATTGAGACAGTATATCAAAGAAGAAAGAACTTGCTTACATGCTTATGGGTGTCATCCGCTCTGAGGTTGTAGATTGTGAGGTTGTAGATCGTTAAGTTATGTTCATTTATTTGCACTGGCATCAACATCTTTGAGGGAGTCCTGGATTAGGGGGTGTCCGGATGGCCGGACTATGACCTTTGGCCGGACTCCCGGACTATGAAGATACAAGATTGAAGACTTCGTCCCGTGTCCGGATGGGACTTTCCTTGGCGTGGAAGGCAAGCTTGGCGATACTATATGAAGATCTCCTCCCATTGTAACCGACTCTATGTAACCCTAGCCCTCTCCGGTGTCTATATAAACCGGAGAGTTTGAGTCCGTAGGACGAACAACAATCATACCATAGGCTAGCTTCTAGGGTTTAGCCTCTCTGATCTCGTGGTAGATCAACTCTTGTACTACCCATATCATCAATATTAATCAAGCAGGAGTAGGGTTTTACCTCCATCGAGAGGGCCCGAACCTGGGTAAAAACATCGTGTCCCTTGTCTCCTATTACCATCCGCCTAGACGCACAGTTCGGGACCCCCTACCCAAGATCCGCCGGTTTTGACACCGACATTGGTGCTTTCATTGAGAGTTCCTCTGTGTCGTCACCTTTAGGCCCGATGGCTTCTTCGATCATCAACCACGACGCGGTTCAGGGTGAGACTTTCCTTCCCGGACAGATCTTCGTATTCGGCGGCTTCGCACTGCAGGCCAATTCGCTTGGCCATCTGGAGCAGATCGAAAGCTACGCCCCTGGCCATCAGGTCAGGTTTGGAAGCTTAAACTACAAGGCCGACATCCGCGGGGACTTGATCTTCGACGGATTCGAGCCACGACCGAGCGCGCCGCACTGTCATGATGGGCATGATCTAGCTCTGCCGCCTGACAGCGCCCAGAGCGCCGCTCAGGTGTCCGCTCCGACCATTAGCTCGGAGCCGACTGCGCCAGTCAGGGACGGACGGTTGGATGCCGCCCCAGGAGCCACAATCTCTACGGCGATAGAGCCGAGTACCAGCCTAGTCCTTTGCAAGGCCCGTGACTCCAAGGTGCCGAACTCTGTTCCGGACTCCGAATCTTCCGTACCCCTTCCGATCGAACCCGATTGGGCTCCGATCATGGAGTTCACCGCCGCGGACGTCTTTCAGCACTCGCCCTTTGGCGATATCCTGAACTCACTAAAGTCTCTCTCTTTGTCAGGAGAGCCCTGGCCGGACTATGGTCAGCAGGGATGGGATGCGGACGACGAAGAAATTCGAAACCCACCCACCACCCACTTTGTAGCCACTGTCGATGATCTAACCGACATGCTCGACTTCGACTCAGAATACATCGGCGGTATAGACGCCGATGAAGGAGACGACCAAGAACCAGCACCTATAGGGCACTAGAAGGCCACCTCGTCATATGACATATACATGGTGGACACCCCCAAAGCAGGGGATGGCGATGAAAAAACGGAGGACGACCCCTCCAAGAAGCAACCCAAGCGCCGACGTCAGCGGCGCCGCTCTAAATCCCGCCAAAGCAAAAACGGCGAGTCCGGCACCAGAGACGTCAACACCCCGGACAGTGTCGAAGACAACCCCCTCCAGCAGGATTCAGCGCAGGAGGACGAAGGAGCCAGCCCTCATGAGAGAGCGGCATACAGGGAGGTCGAGGACGACAATTATATGCCTCCCTCCGCAGACGAGGCAAGCCTCGACGACGATGAATTTGTCGTGCCAGAGGATCCCGTCGAACAAGAGCGTTTCAAACGCAGGCTTATGTCCATGGCGAGCAGCCTCAAGAAAAAATAGCAGCAGCTTAGAGCTGACCAAGATTTGCTAGCCGACAGATGGACTGAAGTCCTGGCGGCCGAAGAGTATAAACTCGAACGCCCCTCCAAGGGTTACCCAAAGCGCAGGCTGCTACCCCAACTAGAGGAGGAAGCAACTAAACCTACATCACCAGCGTACGATGCGCCCGATCGGCCACCCCGTGGCCGCGACAGAGAGGTCTTTCGGCCCTCAACCCAAGCCGCACCCCGGCGCCGCTCCAAGAATACCAGAGCACGGGGGAACGCAACCGACCTACGAGACATATTGGAGGATAAGGCAAGGCAAACAAGATCGATCTACGGATCGCGTGGGCACCCTACGTCACGTGACGATAACCGTCACGCCGGATATGATAAATACGGCCAGGCCGAATACAACAGACAAAGCTCATCCGAGCTACGTCGCAATATAGCCCAGTACAGGGGCGCCGCACACCCACTATGCTTCACAGACGAAGTAATGGATCATCAAATCCCAGAGGGTTTTAAACCCGTAAACATCGAATCATACGATGGCACAACAGATCCCGCGGTATGGATCGAGGATTATCTCCTTCATATCCACATGGCCCGTGGTGATGATCTACACGCCATCAAATACCTCCCGCTCAAGCTTAAAGGACCAGCTCGGCATTGGCTTAACAGCCTGCCAGTAGAGTCAATTAGTTGCTGGGAGGACCTGGAATCCGCATTCCTCGACAATTTCCAGGGCACTTATGTGTGACCACCAGACGCCGATGACCTAAGCCACATAATCCAGCAGCCAGAGGAATCGGCCAGACAATTCTGGACACGGTTCCTAACCAAGAAAAATCAAATAGTCGACTGTCCGGACGCCGAGGCCCTTGCAGCCTTCAGGCACAACATCCGAGATGAATGGCTTGCCCGGCACCTAGGACAGGAAAAGCCGAAATCTATGGCAGCCCTCACGACACTCATGACCCGCTTTTGCGCAGGAGAAGACAGCTGGCTAGCTCGTAGCAATAACATAACCAAGAGCCCTGGCAATTCGGATACCAAGGACAACAATGGCAGGTCACGTCGCAACAAGCACAAGCGCCGCATTAACGGCGACAATACTGAGGATACGGCAGTTAATGCCGATTCAGAGGCTCTAAACCCGGTCAGCGGAAGAAGCCATTCAAAAGGAACCCTCCGGGCCCATCCAGTTTAGACCGGATACTCGATCGCTCGTGCCAGATACACGGCACCCCCGAACAACCAGCCAACCACACCAACAGGGATTGTTGGGTGTTCAAGCAGGCAGGCAAGTTAAGTGCCGCAACCAGAGACAAGGGGCTGCATAGCGATGACGAGGAGGAGCCCCGGTCGCCGAACAACAAAGGACAGAAGGGATTCCCCCCACAAGTGCGGACGGTGAACATGATATACGCAACCCACATCCCCAAAAGGGAGCGGAAGCGTGCTCTCAAGGACGTCTATGCATTGGAGCCAGTCGTCCCAAAGTTCAACCCATGGTCCTCCTGCCCGATCACTTTTGATCGAAGGGACCACCCCACTAGCATCCGTCACGGCGGATTCGCCGCACTGGTCCTACACCCAATCATTGACGGATTTCACCTCACTAGAGTCCTCATGGACGGCGGCAGCAGCCTGAACCTGCTTTATTAGGATATAGTGCAAAAATGGGTATAGATCCGTCAAGGATTAAACCCACAAAGACAACCTTTAAAGGCGTTATACCAGGTGTAGAAGCCAGCTGTACAGGCTCGGTTACACTCGAAGCGGTCTTCGGATCCCCGGATAATTTCCGAAGCGAAGAGTTAATCTTCGACATAGTCCCATTCCGCAGTGGCTATCACGCCCTGCTTGGACGAACCGCATTTGCAAAATTCAATGTGGTGCCGCACTACGCATATCTCAAGCTCAAGATGCCAGGTCCTCGCGGAGTCATTACGGTAAATGGAAACACTGAACACTCTCTCCGAACGAAGGAGCACACAGCGGCCCTGGCGGCGGAAGTACAGAGCAGCCTCTCAAGGCAACTCTCCAATCCGGGTGTTAAACGTCCGAACAACGTCAAGCGCGCCCGAAGCAACCTACAACAAAGCCGGCTAGCACATTCCGAGCAAGCATAGCAGTGCAGCCCCAACCCCAGCCATCGCCAGATGGTGATATCGGTACCACGCGTACATAATTACGCTTTGAAAATACCATGGGCATAAGGGGATGGGCACAACTACGGCACGCCCAAAATGTGGCTAAACCGCACTTAGGGGCTCCCTATTCTGCCATTTCCTTTTTTATATACTTTCAGGACCCAACTATTCGAAAGGCCTGTCCGGCAATACACTCGCCGAACACACGATGCAACAGCCAGGGAGAGAACAAGCCATGCCAAAATGTCCAGGTGGTCTCTATAACGAGCTAAATACCTGTTTTACTTAAATTCACGCTGCTTGCCCCTGGAGGGGGACATGTCAAATAATCCCATCCCTTGCTTATCGCACTATTTGTATCGTTCTGCTTTCATAGCAACCCCTTTTAATAAACAATACATAGCTCTTATCTATTATTGTATTCATCTATTTTATACAAATATGTTCAGTCATGACATTATGCAACCGTACACTTTGGTACGGCCAATACACCAGGGGCTTAAGCACCCTATAACATGGTGTGAGAGGACCGAACACTCTCATTAGTGTGGCACCCCAAACTTATAGCACTATATGCATCAGCTCCGAATCATGTCTTGGGTCAATAGTTGGGTTTGCCCGGCTCCCATGTTTTGGTACCTTACGTTCCGCAATGTTGGCTAAGGTAGCGCTGGGAGAACTACTGCGATTGTGCCCCAGTTGAGCTGGGTTAACACCTCAGTAGAGAAAGCTAAAACTGACCGTCATGATAGTGCGAGAGACCAGTCGCTGTTCGCGAGCTTTTCGAGTCCCTGAAGACTTATGCCGCTTAGAGCGAGGAGCCGGATTTATCTGGCCTAGGCATGGATAGCGCCCCGAACTCGGTCTTCCGAATACTAGGGGCTTCACCGAAATTTAAAATTATAGAATTCTATGGCTAAGTGAGAGTGATAAAGCATTATAAGTCTGATGGTCTTGTTCGTTGTGCTGAGCGCCTCCCTAGATGGGCCCAAGAATGGGAACAAGAGCACTCAGGTTTATCCCGAACACCCCAGCACTCGTGGCACGAGGGTAGAAGCCGACAACTTGCATCTCTCAGATTTAATAAACGGCCGCATAGAAGGTAATATTTTAAATTAACAAGCGTTGCTTAGCGCATATGAACAAAGTTTTCAGTGTACAGGATAACAAATGCGAATCTACTCAAAAATTACATCTTTGGAGCATTCACCCACTATAAGGCGGGCACCCTTTAGGACGCCCTTATAATACATCTCGGGCGTGCGATACTCCTTGCCCGGCGGTGGCGCGTCCGTCAATAGCTTCTCAGCGTCCAGCTTGCCCCAGTGCACTTTAGCACGGGCGAGGGCCCGACGGGCACCTTCAATACAGACGGAGCGCTTGATGACTTCAATCCATGGACAAGCGTACACTAGCCGCCGCACCAGACCGAAGTAACTCCCAGGCATGGCCTCTCTAGGCCACAGCCGAACTATGAGGCCCTTCATGGCCTGTTCGGCCACCTTGTGGAGCTCGACCAGCTGCTTCAGCTGGTCGCTCAGGGGCACCGGCTGTTCGGCCTCAGCATATTGAGACCAGAACACCTTTTCCGTCGAGCTCCTCTCCTCGGCTCGGTAGAATACGGTAGCATCAGACACACTACGGGGCAGATTGGCGAATGCTCCTGGAGAGCTCCGGATTCGGGTAAGTAACAGATAATTCACTTTTACATGCTTGCCTTACCCGTCGCTATTTTCTTTATCGCCTCGATCTCTGGAGGGCCTTCTGGGCTTCGGCCTTAGCGGTTCTGGCACTCTCAAGAGCCAAGGCGAGCTCGGACTCTCGAGTCTACGAGTCATGCTACAAACTCTCGTGTTTTTCCACGAGAGCTTGGAGCTCTTGCCGCACCTCCACCACCTGCGCCTCCTGCTTCTCTCGCTCGGTGCGCTCCAAGGTCGCACTGTTTTCAGCCTTGGACACCGCCTCCTTCAGGGTCGCCACCTTGGTCGTGGCCCCTGCAACATTAACGTTGGTCATGTCATTATTTGCAACCAGGTATTTCTATATACATTTACATACGGTATTACATACCGTCCTTGTCCTCGAGCTGCTTCTTGGCACAGCCGAGCTCGTTCTCGGACCGCTCGAGGCTGTCCTTAAATGCATTGACCTCCGCAGTCAGTGCGGCAGAGGTCAGCAGCGCAGCCTGCATTCCCATATTGACATATTTATGTTAGACTCCTGCGTATATCTTTTTAGATCCTCAGCTCGGCTTTTCTTTCCGAACGCAAAACTAAGCATCAGGGGCTACTGTCTATGCAGTAACATTTTTATATGTTTTGAATACATACCTCAAAGCCTGTTAACAGGCTTGTACAGGCTTCTGTCAGCCCGCTCTTGGCGGACTGAACCTTCTGAATCACCGCATTCATAACAGTGTGGTGTTCCTCGTTGATGGAGGCGCCATTAAGCACCTCCAGCAAATTGTCCGGCGCCTCCGGTTGGACGGAGGTCGCCAGCTTCGTAGGCTTGCCCTTCTTACGAAGGCGCCGCCTGTTGGACTCTGGAACCGTTGATGGTTCCGGAGCAGTGTCCGGCCCAGGGCCGGACTTAGATCCCTCTGGGGCTTTATCCCCTTTGGGCCTGGAGTCCGGGAGGTCGCCTTGGGGCGCCTCCAGGACCACCTCCTCCTAGTTTAGTCCCTTTTGGGACTCCACCTCGGCGTCGTCCGCAGGGAGCGGGGAGGAAGCCATCGGAAGTGAAGCACTATTCACATCCGACGAATCCAGGGAGCCGCTCGATGAATCGCCGAGCTGAGCCTTGGGCGGAATGCATGATTGAATTCGGCGTCAGAAAATACCGAATAATAGAGGAGCTCCATAAGTTATTCGGGTATCCGGACACTTACAATTTTGCCAGGGGCTTGACCCTGGATGGACATTCCTCCCCACCGTCTTCGGCATCGGAGGCGTAGTCCGGCAGAAGGGTCTTCCCCTTCTTGGACCCTCCGGCCTCCCCAGTTGGGGCAGCCTTCCTTTTCTTTCCTCCCCCCGTTGGAGGGGGAGAGGCTTCTTCTTCTTCTTCCTCCTTGTCCTCAGAGGCGGAGGGTGCTTCGGGGTTGTCGCGTGATGAATCCGACACCACCAGGCGTCGGGAGCTCTTTCGAGTCCCCGTGGCCTTCTTCTTGGCCTTCTTCTCCGGCACCACGTGAGGTGCCGGAACCAGCAGCCCCATCAATCGGGCATCCGCTGGGTCTTCTGGTAGGGGAGCCGGACAGTTAACCTTCCTGGACTTCTTCAGCCAGTCCTGTCAAAGGTAAGGGAGTTTAGATCCCGCATAGAGTCAGACTATGAAAGACAAGAGTCCCGTAAAGGGTAGAATAGCTTACCTTGTTGGCCTGACGCCGCGAGTTGAACCCGCGATCTTCGGTAGCGGATGCGGGGGCCTCAGCACCCTTAAACAGCACCTTCCAGGCATCTTCGTATGTAGTGTCGAAGAGCCTGCTCAAGGTTTGGTGCTGCGCCGGATCAAACTCCCACAATTTGAAGGCCCGTTGTTGGCATGGGAGGATCCGGCGGATAAGCATGACCTGGACTACATTCACAAGCTTGAGATTCTTGTTCACCAGCTTTTGGACGCAGGTTTGAAGTCTGGTCAGCTCTTCCGAATCTCCCCATGTTAGGCTCGTCTCTTTCCAGGAAGTGAGCCGTGTGGGAAAGCCAAATCGGAATTCGAGGGCCGCCGCCCATTTGGGGTCGCGCGGCTCGGTGATGTAGAACCACCCCGGTTGCCACCCTTTTATTGTCTCCACAAAGGAGCCCTCGAGCCATAGGACGTTAGCCATCCGGCCCACCATGGCACCTCCGCTCTCCGCTTGGCGGCCGCCCACTACCTTCGGTTTGACATTAAAAGTCTTCAGCCATAAGCCAAAGTGGGGCTGGATGCAGAGGAAGGCCTCGCACACGACGATGAACATCGAGATGTTGAGGATGAAGTTCGGGGCCAGATCGTGGAAGTCCGGACCATAGTAGAACATGAGCCCCCGGACGAATGGGTGAAGAGGAAAGCCCACTCCGCGGAGGAAATGGGGGAGAAATACAACCCTTTCATGGGGCCTGGGGGTGGGGATGAGTTGCCCCTCATCTGGAAGCCAGTGCGCGATGTTGTCAGACAAGTATCCGGCCTTCCTCAACTTTTTGATTTGCCCCTCCGTGACGGAGGAGGCCATCCATCTACCTCCCACTCCGGACATGATTGGAGAAGGTTGAGGTGGGAAGTGAGGATTTGGGCATTGGAGCTCGAGTGCGCAGGGATGGATAAGCAAAGGAGGAAGAAGGCGTAAATGGAAAGGGTGGATCCTTATCCCCTTATATGGGCAGCCGAAACTACAAGCCCCCACCAGCCTAATAAAACTCGCTTATCTCCCAAGCGCCACGGTTAATGACGCGGTTGGGTTACCCACGCCCGTATTGATGAGAATCCCGGAATAAGGGGACACGATCTCTGCTTTGACAAGACGTGCCAAGGAAACCGCCTCGCTAAACGCGCTGAGGTGGAACAGTAAAATGATTTGAATAAAGACTTGGCCGTGGCGTGATGTCATGCTGCGGAATACGTCAGCATATTAGATTTGTGCAGATATTATTCTCTCTACGATGGTATGTGGAACTTATTTTGCAGAGCCGGACACTATCCTTGTGTTCAACATCTTCTATGAAGTATTCGGAGGAGGAACCCGCCTTGCAATGCCGAAGACAATTTGCATGACGAACTCATCGTCATTGAAGCCTGGTTCAGGGGCTACTGAGGGAGTCCTAGATTAGGGGGTGTCTGGATGGCCGGACTATGACCTTTGGCCGGACTCCCGGACTATGAAGATACAAGATTGAAGACTTCGTCCCGTGTCCGGATGGGACTTTCCTTGGCATGGAAGGCAAGCTTGGCGATACGATATGAAGATCTCCTCCCATTGTAACCGACTCTATGTAACCCTAGCCCTCTCCGGTGTCTATATAAACCAGAGAGTTTTAGTCCGTAGGTTGAACAACAATCATACCATAGGCTAGCTTCTAGGGTTTAGCCTCTCTGATCTCGTGGTAGATCAACTCTTGTACTACCCATATCATCAATATTAATCAAGCAGGAGTAGGGTTTTACCTCCATCGAGAGGGCCCGAACCTGGGTAAAAACATCGTGTCCCTTGTCTCATGTTACCATCCGCCTAGACGCACAGTTCGGGACCCCCTACCCGAGATCCGCCGGTTTTGACACCGACAATCTTTGATTACCTAGTGGATGTAATTTCCTGTAATATATGCTGGAAGTGCAACGTTTTTCCTTGTATGCCGTATGTTTGCTTAGCGTGCCTCACATTCCAGCTAACTGGTTGCTTGGAAGCCAAAAAAGTAGTGAAATTATTAGTTAGCACGAACAGTCATGGGCCCTATATGAAGGAAGCGGCCCACTGCCCTTAATGGGCTTCCCTAATGGGCTTGCAGGGGCAAAATTCGCATAGGCCTTAGATTGATCGGTTTTGGTCTTGTCCATAATTGCTCGTCATAAAGGGCTCAACTTATAGCTGGGCCGGAATCGACGTTATCAAATTGGGACTACATACATGTTTGAACTTTAGCGGGCCCATTAAGTTGATGGGCCGTAACCAGGCCGGAAGCTCTATTGGGCCGCTATAATTGAAACGAGCCAACAGTTAATGCTTGGCCATGTTACCTCCCGGGTCATTAATAGGCCGACATCGAAGCAAGCAATAAGTGGGCCCATTCGATTTGACGAGCCGTTAACAGGTCGATACTAAGGTCGGGCTATATACGGCCCAATAGTATTGTGGGCCTTTAGCAGGCCGAAAGAGACATCGGACTCGTACTAGACCATCGAGAGCATGGGTCGCTAAGAGGCCAAAAGTCAGATCGGACTATATATGGCCCAACTATGTTGTGGGCCTTTAGCAGGCCGAAAGAGAAATCGGGCTAGTATTGGACCATGAAGAGCATGGGTCGTTAAGAGGCCAAAACTCAGGTCCAACGGCAAATGGACCAACTCATTTATAGGTCATTAATAGGCTGAAAGACACTCATGGCTAGAAATTGGCCCAACACTTAAATGGGTTGCTAAAAGTCCGAAAGACGTACATCCTAAAAATTGGTCCATCCCTGGAATGGGTCGTTAATAGGCCGAAACCACATCGGGCCAATATTGAGCCCAAATATATAGCGGGCTGTTAATGGGCTCGAACTGATAATGGGCTGCAATGGTGTCAAATAGTTAACGGGTCATTGACAGGCCAAATTGTCACATATCGTATGCGCCGTGGGTTTAAATGGACCAAACACAAGTAGGCCCTATATCGACCGGCCTGCTAATTTTGACTGGGTCGACCTCTTTCACGTAAATGGGCCACTATCGGGCTTTTCCACGTGCCAACGTATCATAGACACCTCCCGTACAATGAGTGGATGACATATGTCCCAATGCTAAGCCGACACGTGGATCCTCCGGCGATGAGAATTTTACACGTGGAAAATCCCCATTGGTTGAGCCTGTTAACGGGTTATCGGATCCAAACCAGAACCCGATAGCTTAATGGCGACCCGTTATGGTGGATGCCACGTGTCGGTTACCCTTGACGAAAACACTTCCATGACGCGCCATTTATCGTCATGGAAGTGGACACTTCTGTGATGATAATTTAGGTATTGTCATGGAACACTTCTACGACAGCACATGTATGACTATCTTAATTCTGTCATAAAATCGCCATGGATGTACATGCATGACAGAAAATGTGACCTACTATGACAAACACATATCATCACGGAAGTGTGTTTTTTTGTAGTGACGGGTGTAAGCCAATTTTGCACATGCAAAATACTTGGGTTAAACTACTAGAGGGGGGCCACCTGGTGAGCACAAGACACCAGAATTCCAGCTGGGCCCCCTCCGGTAGTTACATATTCTACACATCTCCAAATGAGTTGATAATTTATGGAGAATTATTTTGGAATATATAAAAAATACTGGAGCAAATAACTACCGGAGGGGGGCCACCTGGTGAGCACAAGACACCAGGGCGTGCCAGGCCCCCCAAGCGCGCCCTGGTGGGTTGTGCCCAACCCAGCCCACCTCTGGTGCCCACCTTCAGGTATATAGGTCATTTTGACCTAGAAAAAAAATCAAGAGAGGACCTTCGGGATGGAGCACCTCCGTCCCAAGGCGGAACTTGGGCAGGAGCACTTTTGTCGCGGAGTGATTCTGCCGGGAGAACTTCCCTCCCAAAGGGGAAAATCGAAGCCATCGTCATCACCAACAACTCTCTCATCATTGGGTGGCCACTCTCCATCAACATCTTCAACAGCACCATCTCCTCTCAAGACTCTTTTCTGGCGCCGTTGCCGGGGAGTGAAGCGCTCTTGGTAAGTGGAAATTGGTAAGGAAAAATTATTACTACGTGCTAAAATTTATTGTCACTTGCTACGATGGAAAACCATCCTTTGAGGGGTTTGTTCGGGGTATCTTCACCTCGACCGGGACCACAATTAGTTGCCCCTCAACCTACTGCACCTAATGAAAATATTGGTTATGAAATTCCTTCAGGTATGATAGAACAACTACTAGTTAATCCTTATGCAGGAGATGGAACTAAACATCCTGATATGCACTTGATCTATGTGGATGAAATTTGTGGATTGTTTAAGCTTGCAGGTTTGCCCGGAGATGAACCTAAGAAGAAGGTTTTCCCTTTATATTTGAAGGTAAAAACATTGAGATGGTATAGGCTATGCGATGATATTGGATCTTGGAACTGGAATCGATTGAAGTTGGAATTTCACCAAAAAATTTATCCTATGGATCTAGTTCATCGTGATATATATAATTTTTGGCCTCGTGAAGGAGAAAGTATCTCTCTAGCTCTCGAGAGAAATTATTATTCAGAACTTCTATGCTCGGCTTTCTCGTGATGATCAATTCATGCTCGATACTTCTTGTACTGGTTCTTTTATGAAGAAGACTATTGAATTCAGGTGGGATCTTTTAGAAAGAATTAAACGCAACTCTGAAGGTTGGGAACTCTATGAAGGTAAAGAGTCAGGTATTAAGCTTGAATTTGATTGTGTTAAATCTTTTATGAATACCGATGCTTTTCACAAGTTTAGCACTAAACATGGACTTGACTCTGAGATAGTAGCATCTTTTTTGTGAATCTTTTACTACTCATGTTGATCTCCCTAAGGATAAATGGTTTAAATATCATCCCCCTATTAAATAAGAAATTAAAGAACCGGTCATGGTTAAATATGAAACTACTATTTACAATGTTGATCCACTTGTGCCTACTACTTATATTGAAAAAACACCTTTCCCTGTGAGGATAAAGGAACATGCTAAGGTTTCAGTTGTGGTTCGCAAAAGTAATATCAAAGCACCTAGACCTTCAGAACAAATCAAAGTAGAACCTAGTGTTGCTATGGTTAAAGATCTCCTGGTAGAAAATATTGATGGGCATGTTATTTACTTCTGTGATGAAGCTGTTAGAATTGCTAAACCTGATGAAAAATATAAACATAGGCATGTTGTTGGCATGCATGTTGTCTCAGTTAAAATAGGAGATCATTGTTATCATGGTTTACGTGACTTAGGTGCTAGTATGAGTGCTATTCCTTTTACCTTATACCAAGAAATTATGGATGACATAGCACCCGCTAAAATAGAAGACATAGATGTTACTATTAAACTTGCTAATAGAAACACTATCACACCACTTGGGATTGTTAGAGATGTTGAAGTCTTGTGTGGGAAAATAAAATACCCTACTGATTTTCCAGTTCTTGGTTCCCCACAAGATGATTTTTGTCCCATTATCTTTGGTAGACCTTTCTTGAACACCGTTAATGCTAAAATAGATTGTGAAAAACAAAATTTGGTGTTAGCTTTGGTGATGAGTCTCATGAGTTTAATTTTTCCAAGTTTAGTAGACAACCTCATAAGAAAGAATTATCTAGTAAGAATGAAATAATTGGCCATGCTTCTATTGCCGTGCCTCCTACTGATCCGCTAGAACAATATTTGCTAGACCATGAAAGTTATATGCATATGCATGAAAGAAATGAAATAGATAAAAATTTCTTTGAACAACGACCTTTGCACACAATTTGCCTGTTGAAACTCTAGGAGGTTGATATGTCCATTTTGAATCATGTTTACCTACTGTTATTTATAATGTTTTATGCATAATAATGCTTTTTGTAGTAATTCTAATGCCTTTTCTCTCATAATATGCAAGGTTCACATAAAGAGGGAGAATTCCGGCAGCTGGAAATCTGGACCTGAAAAAGCTACGTCAGGCTACCTATTCTGCACAACTCCAAATTAGTTGAAACTTCACGAGGAATTTTTATGGAATAAATAAGAAATACTGGAGAAAATAACTACCGGAGGGGGCCACCTAGTGAGCACAAGACACCAGGGCGCGCGAGGCCCCCCAGGCGCGCCTTTGTGGGTTGTGCTCAGCCCAGCCCACCTCCGGTGCCCTCTTATGGTATATAAGTCATTTTGACCTAGAAAAATAGGGAGAGGACTTTCGGGACGAAGTGCCGCCATCTCGAGGCAGAACTTGGGCAGGAGCGCTTTTGCCCTCCAGGGAAGCGATTCCGCCGGGGGAACTTCCCTCCTGGATGGGGAAATCATCGTCATCATCATCGCCAACAACTCTCCCATCTTGGGAGGGCAATATCCATCAACATCTTCAACAGCACCATCTCCTCTCAAACCCTAGTTCATCTCTTGTGTTCAATCTTTGTACCAGAACTATAGATTGGTACTTGTGGGTGACTAGTAGTGTTGATTACATCTTGTAGTTGATTACTATATGGTTTATTTGGTGGAAGATTATATGTTCAGATCCATTATGCTATTTAATACCTCTTTGATCTTGAGCATGATTATCATTTGTGAGTAGTTACTTTTGTTCTTGAGGTCACGGGAGAAATCTTGTTGCAAGTAATCATGTGAATTTTATATGTGTTTGATATTTTGATGATATGTATGTTGTGATTCCCTTAGTGGTGTCATGTGAACGTCAACTACATGGCACTTAACCATATTGGGCCTAAGGGAATGCATTGTGGAGTTATTATTAGATGATGGGTTGTGAGAGTGACAAAAGCTTAAATGTCCTAGTTTATGCGTTATTCCGTAAGGGACTGATTTGGATCCAAAAGTTTAATGCTATGGTTAGAATTTATTCTTAATAATTTTCTCGTAGTTGCGGATGCTTGTGAGGGGGTTAATCATAAGTAGGAGGTTTGTTCAAGTAAGAACAGCACCTAAGAATTAGTCCACCCACATATCAAATTATCAAAGTAGCGAACACGAAACCAACATGATGAAAGTGACTAGATGAAATCCCTGTGTATCCTCAAGAACGCTTTGCTTATCATAAGAGACAGTTTTGGCCTGTCCTTTTCCTCAAAAGGATTGGGCTATCTTGCTGCACTTTGGTTACCGTTACCATTACTTGCTCGTTAAAATTATCTTGCTATCAAACTACTCATTACTTATAATTTCAGTGTTTGCAGAGAATATGTTGTTGAAAACCACTTGTCATTTCCTTCTGCTCCTCGTTGGCTTCGACACTCTTACCTATCAAAAGGACTACGATTGATCCCCTATACTTGTGGGTCGTCAGAGGTCCTCCTCCACCTAAGGGCGATCCTGTGTTTGAATTAAAACCATTTCCTGACACTTTGAAATATGTTTATCTCGATGAGAAAAAGATATATCATATTATTATTAGTGCTAACCTTTCAGAACATGAAGAAGAAAGATTATTGAAAATTCTGAAGAAGCATTGTGCTGCTATTGGATGTACTATTGATGATCTTAAGGGCATTAGTCCCACTCTTTGTCATCACAAGATTAATATGGAACCTGATGCTAAACCCGTTGTTGATCACCAACGACGTTTGAATCCTAAAATGAAAGAAGTGATAAGAACTGAAATATTAAAGCTTCTGGAAGCATGTATAATCTATCCCATAGTTGATATTAGATGGGTAAGTCATGTTCATTGTGTCCCTAAGAAGGGAGGTATTACTATTGTTCCTAATGATAAAGATGAACTTATTCCACAAAGAATTGCCAGTGGCTACAGAATGGTAAGATTTTAGAAAGCTAAATAAAGAAACTAGAAAAGATCATTGCCCTCTGCTTTGTATCGATCAAATGCTAGAAAGACTATCTAAGCACACACACTTTTGTTTTCTTGATGGTTATTCTGGTTTTTCTCAAATACCTGTTTGACAACCTGATCAAGAGAAAACCACCTTTACTTGCCCATTTGGAACTTATGCTTATAAAATGCATGGCTTTTGGTTTATGCAATGCACATGCTACCTTTCAAAGATGTATAACTGCTATATTCTCTGATTTGTGTGAAAAGATTGTTGAGGTTTTCATGGATGACTTTTCTGTTTATGGAACTTCCTTTGATGATTGCTTAAGCAACCTTGATCGAGTTTTGCAGAGATGTGAGCAAACTAATCTTGTCTTGAACTAGGATAAGTGCCACTTTATGGTTAATGAAGGTATTGTCTTGGGCATAAAATTTCGGAATGAGGTATTGAGGTGGATAAAGCTAAAGTTGATGCAGTTGAGAAAATGTCATGTCCTAAAGATATTAAAGGTATTCATAGTTTTCTTGGTCATGCTAGTTTCTACATGAAGTTTATTAAAGACTTCTCTAAAATTTCTAGGCCTCTTACAAATCTTTTACAAAAGGATGTTCCATTTGTTTTTGATGATGATTGTGTAGAAGCCTTTGAAACACTTATGAAAGCCTCAATTTCTCCACCTATTGTTCAACCACCTGATTGGAACTTGCCTTTTGAAATTATGTGTGATGCTAGTGATTATGTTGTTGGTGTTGTTCTAGGACAAAGAGTTGATAAGAAATTAAATGTTATTTATTATGCTAGCAAAACTCTAGATAGTGCCCAACAAAATTATGCTACTACTGAAGAAAAAATTTAGTAGTTGTGTTTGCTTGTGATAAATTCAGATCTTACATCGTTGATTCCAAAGTAATTGTTCACACTGATCATGCTGCTATAAAATATCTTATGGAAAAGAAAGATGCTAAAGCTAGACTCATTAGGTGGGTTCTTTTGCTACAAGAATTTGAGTTACATATTACTGATAGAAAAGGAGCTGAGAACCCCGTAGCTGATAGGTTAGAAAATATTCTTGATGACCCACTACCTATTGATGATAGCTTTCCTGATGAACAACTAGCTGCAACAAATGTTTCTCATAATACTCCTTGGTATGCTGACTATGCTAATTATATTGTTGCTAAATACATACCACCTAGTTTTACATATCGACAAAAGAAAAAATTCTTCTATGATGTAAGACATTACTTTTGGGATGACCCACATATTTACAAAGGAGTAGATGGTATTACTAGACATTGTGTACCTGAGCATGAACAGGAACAAATCCTACGGAAATGTCATTCCGAAGCTTATGGAGGACATCAAGCGGTAGATAGAACTGCTCATAAGGTATTGCAATCTGGGTTTTATTGGCCTACTCTCTTCAAGGATGCCTGTAAGTTTGTTTTATCTTGTGATGAATGTCAAAGAATTGGTAATGTCGGTAAGCGTCAAGAAATGCCTATGAATTATTCACTTGTTGTTGAACCATTTGATGTTTGGGTTTTTGATTATATGGGACCATTTCCTTCCTCTAATGGGTATACTCATATTTTGGTTATTGTTGATTATGTTACTAAGTGGGTAGAAGCTATTCCAACTAGTAGTGCTGATCACAACACTTCCATTAAAATGCTTAAAGAAGTTATTTTCCCCAGGTTTGGAGTCCCTAGATATTTAATGATTGATGGTGGTTCACACTTTATTCATGATGCTTTCCATAAAATGCTTGCTAAATATGATGTCAACCATAGAATTGCATCACCTTATCCTCCTCAATCTAGTGGTCAAGTTGAACTTAGCAATAGAGAAATAAAACTAATATTACAAAAAACTCTCGATAGGTCCCGAAAGAATTGGTCTAAGAAATTGGATGATGCACTTTGGGCTTACAGAACAGCTTATAAAAATATGTCTCCTCATAAAATGGTTTATGGAAAAAGCTTGTCATTTGCCTCTTGAGTTAGAACATAAAGCATATTGGGCAATTAAAGAACTCAACTATGATTTCAAACTTACCGGTGAAAAGAGGTTATTTGATATTAGTTCACTAGATGAATGGAGAACCCAAGCCTATGAAAATGCCAAACTATTTAAAGAAAAGGTTAAAAGATGGCATGATAAAAGGATGCGAAAGCGGGAATTCAAAGTTTGTGAATATGTTCTTCTGTACAACTCTTGTTTCGGATTCTTTTCAGGAAAAGTTCTCTCTAAATGGGAAGGACCATATATTATCGAGGAGGTTTATCTCTCTGGAGCTATCAAAAGTAATAATGCCGAAGGTACTAACCCGAAGGTGGTCAATGGACAAAGAATTAAATAATATATCTCAGGTACGCCTATTAATGTTGAAAGCAATATTATTCAAACCATGACACCGGAGGAACACATAAAAGAAACCTTCCGGAACCCTCTAGAATCTTGAAAAAGAGGAGGTACGTGATACGGTAAGTAAATGAGCTCCGAAAAATCCGTAAAAATATTTTCTGTTAGTTTTGGAATATTACAAAAAATAGGAAAATAAGAAACAACTAGGAAGGCAACCAAGGAGGGCACAAGATACCATGGCGCGCCTGCCTTGCCTGGCGCACCCAAGTAGGTTCTGCCCACCTCGGGAACCTTCTCGAATCCGTTTTCCTCTCGTTTTGCTTGTTTCCCAAGATTAAAAAAATCTATATATACCCCCCGAACGTATTGTATCACGGAGAAATCCTCTATGCTTCTTTCTTGCTGTTTTCTGACAGATCTGAAACTATGTCTTCTCAAGACTCGGAAGGTGAGAGCTATGTTGCTAAATATATTGCAAACTCCAAAGTTTATGGAGATGTGGAACATTATGGTTGGACCATGGAGGAAGAAAAATACTATGATCCGCAAGGGAAGGAGGAGACAAGCTCAGACGAAGAGGAAGTTCCACTACCCCAACTTGGGAACATGCACATGGAATTCAAGAAGTCAAGTCTCCCTAATAAAACAAAGAAACCTAAGATCCAGTTTATCCCGTTTCGTCTTCTGCGGGAGAACAAGCAGGAGTTATGCAAAAAGGTACTAATGCTGGAGCAGGAGATTGATAACTTGAGGGAGGAAAATTCCACCCTCAAGCGTAAGCTAAGGAGGATGGATAAGCTAGCTACTACCTCATCACCACCACCATCACCTTCTTTACCACCAAAGGAGACTTGAGTAACGGGTATGGGAACTCCCATTGGCTTGTGCCAACCTTGGGGGAGGTGCCCTGGTATCGTATCACCACCACTATCTTTGCCTTTATCTATCTTAGTTTGATCTTTAGTTATCTTTTGATTTAGTTGAATAAAAAGTTTAGTTCAATCTATTTTTGAGTGTTTTGTTAGTGATCTATCTATCTATGAAATCGTGTGTGAGATATATAATAAAGTTTAGTTCGAGTTTTGCTTTCTTTACTTTTATGTTTCAACAAAAAGAAAAGAAATCATGAAAAAGATCATATGCTAATCTTATGGTAAGTAATGGCATCACATAAAGAAGAGTACAAGTGGTAAAATTTGTTGAAAGTTGACAAACATAGCATTGGTTAATGATGCAATCCATGAAAGAATTAATAAGGGAAGAGAAGATTCACATGCAAATACACTATCTTGGACATCTTTTATGATTATGAGCCCCCATCAAAATATTATATGCCAAAATTGTTGACGTTGGAAAAGAAAGACAACGTAATGATTTATGTTTGTTCATATTCACATAGAAGTTACATTGTCATAGATCCTTTAACATGTGGTGCTTGCCCAGGGCTCAACATATAAATAGAGGAGCAAGGCTAGCCCCTAGAACACAAGTTTTTGAGCGTCCTCTAGTTGATCTAGTCCTAGTTGGTCCTAGTTGACTAATTAAAGCTAGCCCTAGCTACCTCCAATACTCATAATTAGAAGCCTAGTGTGGTTCAAATCTCCTCCCTCTAGTTCATCCTCCGCTCTAAATCTGTTGTGCTTGGCGAAGCCCTGCGGAAATAGTTTCACCACCACCGTCACCACGCCGTCGTGCTGCCGGAAATCATTTACTACTTCACTCCTCTTGCTGGATCAAGAAGGCGAGGACGTCATTGAGTTGAACGTGTGCTGAACGTGCAGGTGTCGTATGTTCGGTGCTTGATCGGAACGGATTGTGAAGGTGTACGACTACATCAACCCCGTTGATAAACGCTTCCGCTTAGCGATCTATAAGGGTATGTAGATGCTCTCCCCTCTCATAGCTATGCATCTTCATGGATAGATTTTGTGTGTGCGTAGAATTTTTTTATTTTCCATGCAACGTTTCCCAACAGTTTTCCCCAGTTTGTTGAGCGCTTTCTATTCGACGGAGGGAACACACTTTGTGTGCTTTATCTTCTCCGTGCGTGTCAGGCGGGAGGGGATGGAACATGTAACTTTCCTCTACCATCGTCGTCACCCCTCTACAAACACCCTAAACCATCGAAGCCAGTCACACGAAACATCCAACCACTCAAAAGCATGCAACTGCCTGCATTGTTTCGTCTGTTCGGTCCCGATTTGTATTCCTACATAGCTTATCCAGGCGCCACTGAAAGATCCCATAGAGTGGTGCGACTACCAATAACTTGCCAGCGTGTAAGGACGACCAAGGCCGAAGAACCAAATTAAATGCTCGCCCATACGAGTCGTTGCCCCAATCCTACCCTCATATGTTTGCTCTGCAACGCCATGTCCGACCAATGCGAGTGGCTTCAGCTTGCCCTATTCGAAGTCCTGAGAGCGAAAGAGAATGATACATGTGGATAGCCAACATCGAACCAAGACAAGATTACATAAAAAGACGATCGCTAGCCCGATGAGCACACTAGGGGCGAGCAGTTGGCGTTCAGTAGACGGGTGCGAATAAAGGAGGCGCTAAGAAGAGCCGCTACACGTGGAAATCATATGACAGGTACATAACAATAGGGCTGACTAGTTTGTGTGTGATAACCGTGTATAGAGAAAGGAATAGAACGAGCACCAACTGTCGAGTCCGTTTCATCTCTCTTTTCGAGCCACTTGTGCTGAATAAGCTCGACCTGGGCCCGCCCAATCAAGCATTGTGGACCATGTCCACGGGACACCCTTTGTTCGGTCGTATCATCTGTGCAGTTAATACGAGAAGACGATGCAATGACCATCTGGGGAGCTGGGCTACCGTCATCATGCTTTGTAGTGAAGGATGGTCATGTTGTACTCATGTGTCCCACATGTTACCATTTCCGAGCTGGGAAATTCCTCTCTGGTTATGTATTTCATATTTTGTTTATCCGCACTTCCGCTTCGTCATCCTTAGACGGCTCTTTTTCACGCAGCTTCTCCCCCTAATCCACTTTCAGGCCAACCGAACCCGACCACCTCCGATGGCATGTATATGCGAAGGAAGGAGAGGCATGGCCGCATCCCACGTTGGTTCCATCGGCGATGAGGGGGATGGCCAGGATACTTCGGTAGCTCGGTGAAAAAAAATCCTTTGAAAGTTCCAATGTACCTTTTTATATTTTTCTTGCCAATCAAGCACTATTACCTTTATTTGCTCGTTTCTTGTGACGTATCCAAACGATTCTCCTCAACAAATGATGTTTTTGGTTTTTTGGTACAATCTAGCATGTTGACGTTTCGATATTTTTTCTTCTATTCATATGTTTTCAAAATAGTGGGTACATATGAGTTCCTTCGTTACTCTTGGGCGCTCTTGTCTTCTTGTGTTCGCCTCTGTGTCTCACACCCAAGAACGCTTGGAACGTGTTTGGTTCAAACTTTTGTTACTCGTCATTCAGTTACATTGTTACCCGATTCTCGTGAACATGTTTGGTTATACTGGACCGTAAATGGGTACCACACAAACTAGCACGGCCCTACTCAAGCCCAGATTCCCCCACCCCCCACCATAAATAGACCGCTTTACTGGACAAGGGTGAGAGCGAACCCAGGACTGCTCGAGAAAACCCTTCGCCGCCGACCCCGTCCTGCATCTGTCCCAATTCTTCTTCTTCGTCTAGGGGCTACTACTCGCCGAGGCCCCGATTTCCCATCCAAGTTTCTCCATGTCACGCCCACCTCGTCATGGGAAGAGCAACGCCGAGGCGGGAAGAGCAGCGGCGGCCGCCCTTTCCCTTCATAGACAGGTGGTGCTGGCGTTGGATGCCCCTGGAGCCCAGATCTCCCCCTACTCCACAAGCAACCCGCCACGGAGGAGCAAGGACGATGTTGTGCAAGTAGCGGCGGCAACGGCCGATTCCATCAGGTAGCCTTTTTTTTCATGGATCCAAATTTCGATCTTCGTGATTTCTACTGCATGCGCGTGATGTGCTTCAAATTCCGAGTGCTGAGATTTCTGCTTAATGCTTGTAGTTTTTTTTATAAAAGAAGTTCAAATCTAAAGATTTTTTTTATGATTTTCAAAGTTTAGCACACGTCTATTGTACAGCGGGGACGAAAGCTGGAAAAAGAACATTAATGTATTCGATAACAAATTGCCAATTTAAACAAAATAGAGTAAAGAATGCGCGCATACACCACGCTGTCACTTTACTCTTCACCATTTACGTCGTTTCCTTTTTTTTTTTACCTTACCATTTACGAGTACGCCGTTGGAAACGCGACCTCACCCCGGTGCTGCCAGTCTGACCAGAAGGGCCCATCAAATTCGTAGAGGGTCAAAGCGAGTTCCCAGTTGACTCCCAGACTTTCCTTCACTCCCCCCTGGCCATCCCCACCGCCCCCCGCGACAGCGCCCCCCTCATCTCCCTCCGCCGAAGCTCGCCACCCCCGAGAAATTTCTCCCCATCAGCCCCGCCGTCGGCTTCTTCTCCCCCGTGGCACTGGACTGGAGTGGAGTTGGCACCCCTCCGGGCTCGATTCGGTAGGTTTGCTGGTGACGAACCCTAACCGGCTCGCGTTCTGTTCGCGGTAATCCGAGTGTTCATTTTTTCTCCAACGCGTTCAGTTTCTTGCGGGCTCGCGTGGCGGCTAACCTTCTTCCAGGAGGTTCCGGCGGCGTTTGGCCGCGCACTGAGGAACCATGCTCAACGTCAAGACCGAACCTGCAACTGCAATGGATGCAGTGGGGTGAGTCAATTTTGCCTTTTAATAATGTCTGAAAGCGGCAATGTTCTTTGTGCACAACGGGAGGAGCACACCATTCAGTTTTATGGTTTTCCTCCAAGTTTGCTTTTCCACTTCAGCATATGGAGTTCTCTAGAGAACACGAAAGATGCCATTGTAGACTTCACGATTATGCGCTTTATGTTTTGTTCAATTTTGATCCTTCAGAATTCATATGTACATAAACAATTGTACATAAACCCATGCTGGAGAAGTTAATTTTTAGTACAATTTTGACTAGGTAGGAGTAACATGCTGAATGAGGATAGAATACATTGCTGTCGGTTGTAACGAGTGTCTGTCAGCCGTTGGACGCCGTTTTATTCGTGGCCGGTTGTTTCGGCCTACTCTTAGGCTTCTAATTAATATTCGTTCTTCAATGCATTGAGACGCAAGCTCTGCTTTTTCTCGATGCCTGACAATAAATTGTAAGTGCAAATTAGTTTGAACACAAGACCAAAGGCTGCAGTTCCATAAATATAGTACCTGGAACCAAGTTGTTAGCAATATAGTAGTGAAGTTGAATCTATCTTATGAAAAAGGACAGCCTGCATTTTTGCTCACAAATACCATTCCGTAGGTCTGTGCTGGACTAAGTTTCGAGTGATCCAGGATGTTACGCTTTACTATCATTTGAAATGGCATATCGCTTCTTTTTTGCAAGTGGAAGTGCCATACTACTTCTTTTGCGAGAAGAAGTGGCATATAACTTTAGGGCTAGAATAATAAGGCAAAACAATGACAGAATGAAGGAGGCTTTGGTTCTTATGTTTCCGACAGTCATGTATTTTCTTTATATCCTAATTAACCTGAACATGCCACCTCTATTCCATCTAATATTTTCTTTGCCGTAAATATTTGAACCTTTTCTATCGGGAATCTTGTACCATTGAAAGTTTGAGACAAACTAAATACACATGGGCTTCGGAAAAGACAAATTGATACTTCCATGTCACCTCAGGACCAAATTGATCATGAATTTTGAACATCTAGATCTTAGCCCATCCTTGACAGAGCACAGTTACTCATTTGTTACAGACTTTATCTTCTGCTTGTTGTTGCTGTAAGAAATCATGAAACATGATCGTAAGTTCTTTGCCTACTCATGTGCAGTGAACCGGAAACTGAGGAGCATGAACAGAAGGTAAACAGATACCAAGCTGAACTTGCAGCACGCATTAAGGCCAAATACTTCTCTAATAAGGCTTCTGACGGAGGTACTTCTTAAGTCTTCAGCTTCATGCATTAAATAGATTCACCTTAATAGATGTATATAATCACCTAGTATTCTGAACTTTCTAAAACTTGTTTTGATGTCAGATAGGTTGCTATTTTCGTCTGATATTGTAGCAGTTGTCATTTGTTCACAATGCATCAAGTTGCTTTCAGAAAAACTGGATGAAATAAGCAAAAGGAATTAAACCTCGTACTTGTATTGTTTAAGTTTTCTTCAGTGTGGGTCAGGACAAATCGTACATATTAGTTGCTATCTGCTCCAGAACTAAGTTAAGGGCAGAATTCTATTGCAAATTTTACTCAAGCCTTGTGAGAACAGAGCTCCATACAATCAAGCACACAACCTCTGCGTCAGGCATCGTATCTTGATAGTAGATCTCGAACTATGATGGTGTTTCTATTTATGTATTTTCTAATGTACGACTTCCAACTATGTAGAGGTAGGGTTGATTTAAGCTCATCTGATTTCGAGTGAGTTACTTGGTTCATATTGTAAATGGAAAAATATAGCCTGTCTTGTTGTTTATCTGCCTGGTAATAGGGAAATAACTTGCGCATTTTCATTCACAAGTCAGCCAGATATCGATAACTGAAAATCTAATGGGAGTACATGATTTTGAAATATCTCTATCTGAAGGTCACATTTTAATTGTTAAATTAGCTAACTTACTACCAGTAACCCTAAGTTTCAACAAGTCAAGAGCTATGGGTCCGTGGCTATGTTTTTTGCCAATGAATGATACTCCCACATGATATTTTGCATATATGGTATGAACTTTGATTGTAATTATTTATGCACCAGTACATGCTATATTTGATCTTCATGCCTAGTTTGTCAATCTATATTGACAATGATCCATTATTTCTTAATATGGGGCCATGTGACTTAGTCAGCATTGTAGTCATGGTATATGGTTATTTGTAAATTGGCCCTTTTATATAACAAGTGATTTGATCAACATGTTGAAGCACTATGAATCTATGGTTATGGGAACATACTATTGAAAATTATTAAGAATAGTTACATACTTTATGGTCACATTTTCTGATAAGCTGCCATTTCCTTTTTGAATTTCCATATACTTTACTAGTGTCCACTAGCAGACTCCTACTTAAATGAATTCTCAGGGGAAAATAGTATAGAAGTGACTTTATTGAATGTGACATCTCATTACTGAGGTGGTCTTTTTGGTCAATTTGCATGTTTGCCTTTTTTTCAGAACTCAGTAGTGATCGCTAGTCTGCAAACTTGTGTAAATGACTGATAATTGTGTTCAAATTTCCTGATTATTATTAATTATATGTTGGTCCTTCTTTTTGCTATTAGACCATGTCAATGTTCAGTTCCTCATCCTTTTCTTTGTTAATAGGAAAAATCTTTGAAGAAGAAACTATTGTTGAAGGCGAAACCATCCATTCAAGCAGGTGTGTTTCCTATGTGCTTTTGTGTAAATATCTCAAATTTGGATATAGCAATCATCTCCATTTTTCGTTCTTAGGTGGCCATGCACAAGTTCGTATGCGAACCCGGCAAATTTTCTCCGAGAGAAGAACAACCATGAAAGGAGGGATTCTCCATCAGCAGCAGATTCCTCTGCGAAGAACGATTCTCCATCTGTGGTAGCTGAAGCCTCGCCAAAAAGTAATGCAGGTGTTCCGGCAACAGAAAACAATCTAACACCTGCCAAGAGACAGGTATCCAAGGAGACCTGATGGGATGACAGTAGGCTGGTGGGTCGTTGTATGTTCTCAAGTCCGAAGACTACAACAACCCGAAGCATGCAAGTATCAGGAAATAAAAATCCGTCCAGCAGATGTATGTAGGCGATGCTTGATTCATTTCGTCGAACCGGTTTCAGCATCTGTTGGGAACAATTTTTTGTCTTAAGTCTCAAGGTATATGCTACCTGAAGTTTTTTTTTTAAACTGCCTTACTTGTTTGTAGGCGATGCTACATTCATTTCATTGAATCTGTTTCAGTATTACCTGTTGGGAAGAATTGTATTCTTGGTATTTTATTTGGTTGCTGAGTATTTGTGGTAAAACATTAACCAGCTGCTACTCTGAGTATCAATATGCACTTCGAATTAAGTATTGCGATATCATACTGTGTTATCCCTCGGGCGGCGCGCGGGGAGAAACCCTAAAACCGCTGCAACCTTCCTTTTATGTCGGGCCAGCTCTAGGGAAGCCGGCAGCATGGTGTTTCCCTGTTGGTCGTTTTATCCAACTAGCGCGATGCGTATGAGGAAGCTTTAGTGAGGTGGCTTGGGATGCGACGCTCAAGGTCACGAAGTGGAGGTGCACCTTGGGATTGTGTCCTGGTTCAGCTCTCGGGTCGAGACTGTGGTGGTGTGGGTTGTGCTCCGACCAGTATGTGAGGAGCTCCAGGCTCCAGATATCTGATGGTGGGGTGCTACTCGTTACTGGCGATGACAAGGCCCGTGGGTGTTATCATATTTCTTTGTTGAAGGTGTCACCGAGGAGATTCGGCCCCTCTCCCATCCTCTAGTTCTCGAGTAGTCGAGTTATAGTCTTCGGGTGAAATCGTAGTTCTGCCTTGTCGAATTGGCAGTGGCTACACCTTGATGGAAGCATCATTTTGGAGATTAGACCTCTTGGAAGGAACACCTGGGTTGCGGTCAAGTGGTTGGTCGAGAGCTAGTGATGGTAAGATGAGGGTGATGTCTACGGTGGCGAGCCCTTTTGGGGCCGACCATTGGTTGTTAGTGTTGGGCAGTTGTAGCACACTTGACATGCATGTAGCATTAGACGAATCAGGTTGGCCGCCCTCTCAAGGCCGGAGCGGCAAATGCCCGCCTTCTATGGGCTATGTCTTTTCTCTCCAGTGTCGATAGATCGTCGAGCATGATTGTGGAGGTCTTGTCCTTCGCGGCAGGGCAGTGCTCTTCGGTGAAGTTGCAACGAAGTCAAAGTTGTCGGTCTACGAGCATGGTTGGCGGTGTACGATGATGCCTCTTTTATTGGTAATAATGAGAACACATTGTTGGCCGAATAATGGTATTTGATAGATCCAACTTATGATATACTATGAGATTCAATCATCACCTTGTTGTCGATATTTTCATATTATGTGTTGACGTATACTCACGTCTTTAGACCATGAGAATATCGTGGACCTTCATACGAACGGTTTCTTTGGGGTTTTTGCTTCTTCGATGATGGAGAGATACTCTTTAGGCCCACTCGTACTACGGTATCCATCACCGTCTGGCCAGATACAGTGAGGTAGTGATCACGGTCTGGCCAGATACAGTGAGATAACGATCACGGGCTTACTGGAATACGCAACGGGAAAGGAGAACAAGCCGATAATGAAGATAACTTGCTATTGTGGTCAAAGATTTGCTTCACAAAGATACCAATTAAAGTTTCGCCCCGGATTTTGTAACATATTGTGAAGCAAATGGATCTGTGTATGGGAGCAAAATCTCAACAAAGATCTTCATGTATGTGTGCGAATTTATATGGGTGCCTAGATCTCGTTGTTAATTATTGACCGGAAGGTGTTCCGTGCCATATTCGCATATTACCAAACCTTCAGGGTCACACGCTTAGTGGCTAGTGGTTTGATAGAGTACTTGAAGATCATAGGAGAATGTGAGAAAGGCACCGAAAGTGTTCTGAATGTTTCAAAAATGTTCTGAGAGTGCCCCGAAAGGCCCTGGAAGATCCAGGAATGTTTTGGAAGGCCCTATAACTTTCTCCCTTTGGCTATTTCAAGAGGGAGCAGACACATGGGCCACATTGGGCCCAAGGTGGTGTGGCCCCTCCCATCTTGGGGGGCAAGGCACTTGGTGCGGGGGTGGGGTCGTGGGAGGATTTCCATCCCCTTAGTTTGCTGGCCTTAGGAGGGGGCTGCCCCTCCTCCAAGTCATGCTCCCTGTCCATTTATAAATATAGAGTGGAGGGGCAGCCCCCAAAGACACAGAAGTCCAAGATTGCGCCCCCTTCCATTTGTGTGATCTTTCTCTCGCTAGAAGGCTACTTTGTCTCTAGTTCTCTGGTAGCTCATTGTCTTGGATGACGAAGTGTTGCCGAATCATTGATATGGTACGCTTGTATAGCAGAGGGGTCGTACGTTCGTCTCGATTGGGGAAAATTCTCACGGCTGGGAGGTAATGACTAGTTGTGGGAATCTGCAAATCTTTATCAACGTCTACTTCATCTCCGTTGCGTTGTATTGGTGATACTGATCTATCCATGCATTTGTATAGTGTTCATGGGTGTGTTTGTACGGGTAGTGATATTTTTATTTTGTACTGTGTTCCCAACAAAATGGTTTTTTCCCTTTTTCTTTTGGTTTTTTCTTTACCTTTTTTTGTTAATTTCCCGTGTACTGTAAAAAGAAGGTGGGAATACAAGTTGTACCATGATGCGCATCGTGTGCCCTGTTATGCATCACAGGGGAGTACATGTTGCACTACTCAGGTGCACAGGGGAGTACAAGTTGCACCACACATGAAGCACAAGTTGCACCCAAGTACACGTTACATTGTGCAGGAGGTACATGTTGCATCAAGGAGTACAGGTTGTACTGTAACATAAACACAAGTTGCACTACTCGGGAAGCACAACTTGCAGTACATGGGAGTACAATCTGTTGCGGCGTGAAGCACAAGCACATTACTATGCAAGTGCAAGTTACAGTACACAGAAAGCATAACTTGCAGCACATGGGACTACATTGCCCGTGGTGAGTACCACTTTGTTGCAGCATGAAGCACAAGTACGTTATAGTGGAGACACAAATTAGTTCTTGATGGGGGAACATAACGTCCAGAAAAGAATTCATCAAAGCCTGTCAATATGGGATCTAACTTCGGAGGTCCCGACATGAGGAATGCGACTATGAAAATAGTTTAGAAGCTCGCTTTGCGAGATATTTCATTTTAAAAATCAGATCTCACAGAAAAATGTGCACAACACTCTCCCCATCCTCCCACGGTGCAAAAAAATCCAGCAAAACTCTCTCGTAGCGACAACCAATGCAAATGTGTTACGCCACTTGACATTATCGGAGTAATTTAGAGGTAACATTTTTTATGGTAACTTTGGAGGTAACCTTTGCAAGGTACACCTTAACTAAGGTTTTTTTTTGTGAAAAAAAATGTTTAGCGAAAGAGAGGTCATCCAAAGGTTTATTCCTAAAATTAGACAACATCATCTTTTCCTTTCCGATTTATTCCTAAAATTAGACACTCGTAAGACCAAATATTTCAAAGGAATGGAACCCAACTCACAAGTAAAAAAAAGTTGATATAAATCAGATTTTTCGAAAGTACTCCCCCCCCCCCCCCCCCCCCCCCCCCCGTCTTGCCAAAAAAAGAGTTTACTCTTATGAAAACTTATAGTCAAAAATAGACATTTGATCAAAAGCTTTCTTTACAGTTGTGATCGAGGTAGATCATTATGTATGCCGACGTCAACACAAGCGGCGCAAAGGGCCACAACCTAGCAGGAAACGGCTGCTCCCTGTCTCCCAGCCTTGGTCGACCCACTCACCCCCGCAAAGCACGTAGACAGCCCACCAAGACTATATGTCGCCATGATTCCTAATAGGAATCACATACGGGCGACAGTAGCAGGTCAACCCATTTTAGCACGCATGCTCACTGCGCGTGTAGGTCCGCTTGTTCCGCCTCGTAGCGGTCATTGCAGGTCCGGTTTACAACTTTTTTCTTTTCGTTTTTCCTTTTTACTTTCATTGTATTTGTTTTTCAAAGGCTTTCTTGGTTTTTGTTCTTTTTCATTTTGCTATGGTTTTCTTTGTTTTCTCATTGGTTTTTTCTTTCATTATACTTTTGTTTCTTCCTTGTTTTAATTCATTTTCTCTGGTTTTTTTGCTTTTCTTTTCGTTTCTTTGTCGGTATTTTTTGGTCCCCCCCCCCCCCATGTCTTCTTTTTCCTCAGTATACAACATTTTTAGAGCACACGTGAAACACTCTTTTTTTGACAATTTGGACATGTTTCAAATACATGATGTACATTTTCTGAAAACACATGTTTTGAACACTTTTTTGAATACACAGTAGCATTTTTTTCCTAATACAAATTGTACATTTTTTTAATAAAAACAAACATATTTTTAAATGTCACAAATTTGTTTTTGAATCAACGAATTGTTTCTGTAAAATGTCATATGCATTTTTTAATGGTATGAAACATTTTTTCAAGCAAACAAATTTTTTTTGACGTTGTATACATTTTTTTGAAAATATGAGAAAAACATTTTTGAAACTGTTGAACATTTTTTTAAATGGTAGGTATATTTTTAATGTACGAAAAATTTTTAATCAGTCGAATATTTTCTGATTTCATAATATTTTTTAAATGGTACATATATTTTCTAATGTAGGAAACATTTTTAATTGGTCGAATATTTTCTGTAAATTGTATAAACATTTTTTAAATGGTACATACACTTTTTTAAGCACTTGTCATTTTTTCAATGTCACAAACATTTTTCTTACACATGGTTAACATTTTGCTATACATGCTTAACATTTTTCAAATGCATGATTAATATTTTTGCGTGTGTATATAAAACAGGGTGACAGCAGTGTGACATCAGCAGGCCGGGTAGGGAGAGGGGGGGGGGGGGTTCACTGGGCAGCCCAGCACCGGCTCCCTGCAGGCGACCATGCGATAGGAATTGCTGCAGGCGGCACATAGCTGCGCCATAGACAGCCAGCCAACCAGCCGGCCAGAACGCTTACGTGTCTCTACGGCCAACAAGAATACAAGACGAGTGTGGAGATGCGCGAGGAGCAGAACGCATGCACGGCGAGAAAATTGTCCCATTCGCCGTCGCCTTCGCTGGGGGTTTCCGACCGTACCGCCAACCGGGATCGACCTCTCTCTCCTATATTTGTCTCTAGATAAATCGTTGCACGATCAACAGCCGAGTTTGCCTAAAAAAAGGCGTTCACGAAATCGCCATGCTATTCGCAAAAAAAAAAAAAAAAAAAAATCGCCTTGCGCCAGTGTTTTCGACGTGTGAAGGACACAGGCAGATGTAAATAAGTACCCCCTCCATGAAGAAATATAAGAGCGTTTAGATCGCTAGAAGCAGAGCCCCCCCTCGTTGGAGGAATTAAACTGATCCTAATCGTGCCAAACCGCTTGTCCTGGCTGGAACCGCTAGCGACGACACGACACCGGCAGAGAAGAATACACGTACTCCCTCCGTCCGCGAATAAGTGTACTTCTAGCTTTTGTCTTAAGTCAAAGTTTTGAAATTTTGACCAACTATATACAAAAGAGTGATAACATATATGACATCAAATTGATATATCATAAAAGTATATTTCAAAATAGATCTAGTGATATTAAGTTAGTGTCATAAATGCTAGTACTTTTCCCTATAAAATTGGTCAAAGTTTTAAAACTTTAATCTAGGACAAAAGCTAGAAGTACACTTATTCGTGAACGGAGGGAGTACGTTACGTACCACCCCGAAGATCGACTCGTGTTTTAGTAGTAAAAAGTACTGTGTTGTGGGTTTGCGTGCACCCGTGCGCCTAGCATTGTCCGCTTCGGCGTCACCTGCATGCACTGGGCGCTACGGCTTTCGTCGTGTCGTGTGACCATGCATGCGAACGCATCAGCGAGCCTGAAGCTAGCAAATCGATTTGCCATACGGCCACGCACGAACACGCTACGAGAAGATGATGAGGTAGCCCGGGGCTGGTAAAAACGTTCGTGCTGGCCTGGAGCACTGAATCAATCGACGGAGACGCTTAATCATCTTGCCATTCTTTCGTACTCGTGCAGGTGGAGATTCCCGTTCGATGTTTGAACACCGCCATGCACCCCCATAGTTCTGGGACGTGCTGGTTGTGCTTGTGCTTGCGTCCCTGAGATGAGATATCCTGCAGCAGCAGCAGCAGCAATTCATCAGCCGCTGCCACTGCCACCGCCTCGTGCACCACACATAAATGCAGACAGAGCACAATTCCCGTCCATTCCACGCCACAGGATTTCATTTCACCCCGTGGGGCTGCTCGACCCCTTTTTCCAGTTCCAGCCCCGAATACAACAAGAACACGACCGATCCATCCATGATCCATGGATCGATTTACACACGGCCACGCACGCACGGCGCACGGGAGGAGTTAAAGGCTCCAGCTGTGCACTGCACGCACGCACGCACGGGCAGCAGCAGCAGCAGCTTCAGTGGTCATATTGCTCGTGCATGTGGCCTCTGCAGCCCGTCCCGTTGGCGGTCAGATGATTGATAGCTAGGCCGGCTAGCTGGACAAACAAACTCGGGTCGGGTGGCTCTCAGCCTCAGGTCACGCGCGGGGCTGGCAATGGCATCTCCCGTCACATTTGGTAGGCGTCCTGGGACGGCCTGATGCTGAGGTCCTGCGAGTGGGAGTGCGAGGAGCCCATGGACGGGTACGCCATCTGCGCAACGTGATCGCTGAACGGGCCATTCAATGCGTGGGCCATCTGCGCAATCCAAACAACAAAACCAAACGGAAACCTTATAAGCAAGCAACCAAGCTTAGGTTCAACATGTTAGTAATTCATCATCCACATGTTGTTTATGCATGAAGCTGCTGCACACGTTAGGTACCTATGTATGCATGCACGTACTTGTTCAAATTATTCATTTCATACTCCTACTGGCGATCTAATAGGCTGCTAGCTGCTAGCCTACAGGCCGGCGTAGGCCTCAGTCACACTATGGTCTATCTAGCACATTGGTAGGTAGTGGATCTTTGGGAACTGTTGACTGCTGAGGTACTATGGTTTTGGGAGCAAATTAAGTTGTTTATCTTAATGAGGTGTGTCATCCTCTACCTCGTTGCTGGAGTAACTAAACAAGGTATGTATATGCCAGTTGTTGAAGAGACGCTAACCTGTGAATGGGATCCATCTTTTGCTCCTAGTTGCGCTTGCATGATTCTTCTGAACACGTCCGAGTTTGCCATGGCGGCGGCGCCTCCCTGCATCAGCCCCGGCTGCGACAGCTGCAGCTGCGGGTGCATCATCTCCGGAGAGAACCCCATCGACGACGAAGATACCCCAGGGAAGCGAAGAAGCTGTTGTTGACAAGGGAGTATTATTGGGCATGCATGGTTAGTTCGACACTCCTTGAAAGGCTACTGGTGGAAGGAAATTAGTAGTATGAGCGATGAGATGCTCTTACATCCTTTGAGAGAAGCCCTTCTATGTTGAGGTCAAGCCTCGGGTTTACTGTCGCCAGCTTCATCGATAAGAACTGCAAATTGCAAAGGGAGCGAGTGTCAAAACCCTGGTGGTTGTTTACCATCACTGACGTACCAGTTACTAGAACACACTATCGATCAGTTATCTGTATCCAGTGATCACTGACATCCTAGTTACTAGAGCAAAGTATTCAGTTATCTGTATCCGGTGATTGTACTCACCTGACACGAGTGTGTTCAAAGCTAAAATCCTACTAGTATGTTCACGTTGCCTAGATAGATTCTCAGACGAATTGTTGGTCGTTACCTCAACTTGTCTTTGCAGGGACTGAACATAGTTGATGATCTCGTCGAGCATCACCGCCTTCCCGGTGACCTGAATTCAGTCCAAGACACAGAACATCCTTTACATTTGCTACGAAATACCAGCACTGATCGGAAACACCAACTTCTTTCGGTGGAAAAAGGGAGTACCTTGCTGCAGCCGGGAACAAGGTCCTGTAGAAGCTTCATCCTCTCACTGATCTTCTCCCTTCTTAGCTGCGCAAAGGATAAAAACATCCATGGTTTCAACACCACTCGTGTGCTCAAATGCATACATACTGCATCCATGCTAATCAAACGAGGAAGCGGTGAGCAAAAACTGTGTACCCTTTCGGCAAGGCTGTGGCTGTTGGTTGCCTGCCCGCGCCGGGCTCGGACATGGATGTAGTCTTCCTTCTCGGAGCTCTCCTTGGCACCCTTCCCCTTGGACTTGCCGCCGGTCGTCGTCCCCGTCGCCGGGCTGCTCTCCTCGCCTTTATCTTTGCTCTGGGCGCTCTCGTTTGCGGAGTCAGCGGCCACGTTGGAAGACTGAACCTGATCGCCTCCCATCACCTGAATGAAGCACAAGCTCGTTCTTGAACACCTGACAAAAGTACTGAACTGAAGCTGGAAACACGATGAACAGCAGGCAGTATATACCTCGCTGGGCCTTCTCCTCTTCTTGGAGTCCGACCCTTTGGACGAGCAGTCTCCGCCGGCTGCCTCCGAGCTCGGCACGCCGCCGCTCCCTGCGAGCTCCGGCTCGGCCTTGTCCCCGCCTTCCTTCCTACGATGATCCAAGTACCCCTCCCCGAAAGCGCTGCCCATCTGCTGATCGCCCGCCCCGCCGAAGGCGCCAGCGCCCATCATCCCGCCACCGGCGCCGGGGCCGACGAAGCACGACGATCGCGCGGCGCGCTCGATGAAGCCCGAGTCCACCGGGAAATGGCCACCTAGGCCAGGCGGCGGGAGGAACCCGGGCACCGGCGCCAGGAACCCCGCGCCGTGCTGCGAGGCCGCCGACCACATGCCGGACCCGAAGGAGTCCATCATGTGGGGATGCTGCTGGTGCTGGTGCGCCGAGAAGCCGCCGCCGCTGAATTGGCTCTGCCACTCCACGGGGATGCCACCGCCTGGGCCAGAGGACCCATTGCCCTCCATCCCTTTCTCGCTGCTCTCGTTCATGTCCATGGCTCCTGCTCCAACAACAAGCTGAGCAAATGGATTCCTCCGCTGGCCGAAAGAACCTGAGAGGCAGCCGGGAGAGAAGACGAAGTGCTCTGGTCGGGCAGGGCCGTATGGGCAATGCGATGGGCAAAAGCTCTTAAGGCAGCGAGACTATGGACAGAAACGGCAAGAAAAGGAGGGGCGGCCGCTGCAGATTGTGGCGCTAGGTGTGCCGGCGAGAGGCGTAGGAAGAAGATGAGCTAGGAAAAGAGGGAGACGCATAGACCATGCTTACATAGCTAGAGGGAGTGTGGAGGCAAAGGCTTGTGGCATTTGTAGGACTACACTGCTAGTACTACTACTAGTTCTTCTTGACCACCACCACCACCACCAGAGGCCCTACTAGTTTTTATGCATGGTTAACCAGAGAGAGAAAGAAGAGAGAGGCAACAAACAGCTTTAGTCCTCTGCTCTCCTCCTAGTCACAAACTGGGCACCACCGCCATCCATGGCCAGTTTTTGTTTTGTTTAATAAGCTTTAAAATGTGTTAGGGCACCTTAATCGTCCCCGCTTTACCTTTCCTTTGTTAACAGCCCTTTAATCATGGTGTTTACCTTTGCTTTCCTTTAGTAACAACTCCCTGGTTACTTACTTGCTTGGCATCGCACCGCACCGCTCATAGCAGAGCAGAGGAGCAGGCGTAAAGAGGCATCCCTGACATTGCCAACCCTCGCAGGCATTAGTTTATGCTCGCTTTCTCAAGGTGCCTGCCTGGCTGTAAAACTTGTGCACCCACCCCGCTCATCATTATTTGACTGTTTGCACTTCTTTAATCGGTCGACACGGGCAATTATTTACACGCCCTCCATGATCGCCATCATTAGTTTTTTGCTCAAGGGAAATTGGTGGTCAACATTAGGAGGGGCTGCGATCGAGGCCTCGCCATTTTGCCCCCCACGGCAAAGCATCGCCGCTTTCGCTCCATTTCATTTCATCCCATCATTGATAGGGTTTAGGTGAGATTTGTTTGGACTTTCGAGCGTATAGGAAACTCGTACTAGGAGTAGTAGGAATTGTACCGTTTTCTTTTTCTTGCGAAATTCAGAGCTGAAAATGAAACCTTTGTTTGATTGATTAGAGGAGGAGTTGCGGTCTGCCCCAGCTGCTGGAGATGCTTTTTCTCGCAGAGTTGAGATTCTCCTAATCTCAATCTTTCTGTGGCTGCAGTAGGATAAAAACAATTCGTTAGCCTCGGGGTTAGCGAAGGCTCGAATCTAGCTTTAGATTAGTTAAAGCCTACCACCCATGCAATACTTTTATTCACTCCAAACACGCTTTTGCCCCCCTCCCCCTTCCCTCCCCCTTAAGCTTTCAAATCAGGGCTTAAGAAAAGCATCGGCAAGGAAGGAAGCAGCAACCATCTGTGCTGATTAACACTGCAAGAAGTGAACTGCAAGTTATTCCCCTGCACTGCAGCTAAGCTTACCTCCTCCATTCCTCTTTATCTTTCTACTCAACACAGCAGCGTCCCTCCCTCCATCCATGCCTTTTCCCTCCTCATCTGCCTAACATTAGTGGAGCCATTAGTAAACTGTTCGCCCCAAAGCGGGAAGGAGAAGAGAAGAAAATAAAAAGGCAAAGGGAGGGGCGTACGTACGTATACGTAGCGAATCTTGAGAGAGAAATGCCGGGCCAAAGACTGGAAAGGATACGACTTCAAACTGCCGAGCTCCAGCCCCAGGGCATGGACCACGAGCTGCTGCTGCTACGTACAGTAGATAACAAGCCTCGATAGATAGATAGATTCCTAGACCAGTCCCCTCCCCAGCTTACCTCTGCCTCCGCTTTTCTTTTTCCCTCCTCATCTTATCTTTGAGAACGAGGAGGAGAAGAAGACCGTATCGTAGACGGGGCTGGTTTTGTTAGGGTAGCCCCTAGACATGGCCTTCGCCGTCCACGACCCGGTGTCCGTCCGCACGCGCTTTGCCAGTCCTGTGCACGGCAGCGCTGGCCGGGCTCGGCACAAGGCATTTACCCGTGCCATGCCATGCCACCCCCGTCGTGCACCGCAGTCATTGAGGAATGGAACTGGACCCGACCGCCCACCAGATTATCTTCTTCTGCATCATTATGCTCGCCAGAAAGGTTGCCGCAGATCTATGTCTCCCTTCTCCAATCATTGCCGCACAAATTCATGTGTTCCAGTACCATCCATCCGTGCTCTCTCGCGCCAATGCGAATGCGCCTGCATCGCATCACGGACGGATAGCACGCGAGAGCAGCGTATCGACGGGTGACGCGGAGGCGCTTGCTGTCAGCAGGAACAGAGGATGAGCTGAAGACAAGAGCTTGTCAAGAGAAATAATTTAGAGCAAATAAACAGTACTGATGTGATGAGAGTGACTACATACATGAGTTTAGGCCCTACATGTTGGCAGCAGGACAATCCATCCATCCGTCCGGTGTGAGTGAGAGCAGAGGATTGATTCCTGCAAACAAAAGAAGCTCCAACAAATAGCAGCCAAAGAGCTGTAAGTAAACAAATGGAATAATGTCTGCGTGAGATTAGCTGGCAATCGTCTCTTTAGCGGGTAAGTCTAAAGCTAAAATACACACCCCTGCTAGAATGGGGTAAGAGTTTCGACATCGGATTCGTTCATCTCTCAGAATCTGCTCCCTGTATTGACTGTCCTGCTTAGCAAGTTCTGAACGGATGTCTTTTTTTCTTCCCAGGAAAAAAATAATCACAACTTCGCCTTTTAAAATTTGAACATCATCAGAACAGCACACAGCAAAGGATTTAGGTTTTTGATCAAGAGAAATTATCTATGATCCAGAACAAATATAAAGAGTTTTGATTTGAACATGCTAAGCTTCCTCAAAGTAAAAAAAAACACCAAACAATCCACCATGCCTATCATAGTTTGTACTACATGCTACAAAAGTTTGTGCAAACACTTGCTATAAAGGGATTTGATTCGAACATGCTAAGCTTCCTCAAAGTAAAAGAAAAAAGAAAACGGCCAAACAATCCACCATACCTATCATAGTTTGTACTACATGCTACAAAAGTTTGTGCAAACACTTACTACCAAGATGTATCGAGAAGCAAAGAGCACAAAAGCAGTCTTAATGGGATCATTACCAAGGAAGAATGATTTGAGTTGAACATGGATGATTCGATTACAGGGCAAGTTGGCCCATAGTATCTCCACAATGTGAGTACACCTCTGTGTTAATTCAGCATTTGTTCCCATGTGCTAGGGTACAAGATCTCTAATTGTGCTTAGGAAAGCGTATGTTACACCTTTCTGTAAACCATAAACAAAGCACAGTCCAATGAGTCCATGGCAAAGCCAGCTGCACGCGAGATGCAAGTGAGTATATTTTTGGTAAAGGTCGATGTTAGGTGAAACCTTCCTTGTGGGCTATGATTCATACAAAGCGGTAAAAATTACCGATTATTCTAAATCCTAATTATGCATTATGGCGTACGCTAATGGTCTTATTATACTCTAGAGCAGTGATTAAAGCTACAAACTAGGGCATAGGGTGCAAAATACAAAATGCATATCTGGGGAACACTAAAGAACTTCCCCCAAGAGGAAAATAAACTAATAGTGTTGATAAGGGCAGCAGACTGTTTATTAAGGCCAACCTGTTAATGATTGGCGTGGAGCTAGGGCATTCTACACTATCATATAACATTATGTGCGTGTGCGTATGTGCATGCATGCGTGTGTATGTTGCCTTGTGTGGAGAGAGAGAAAAAAATCAATTTGTAATCATAATGTACCACATCTGGTCGCTTACTAATGCCGTGTAGAACTTTCTGGTGCCTAAGGGCACTTGCATTAGTTATTCCTAACACCGCTCCACATATTCTTGGATGAATGCTAAACACAACAGTTCACTGTTAGAGAAAAATGCTCTCTATAAATTGTTAAATAATGGCTCAAACACTCCATGTTGTGTTAGTTCTCATGCCAAAGCGGTTGTTTGCATGAAAGATAACTCGGTTTGTCTTTGGAGTTCTCTCCCCTTTACCTCACCCAAAGTCGGATGCAGCAAAACTTTGAGACAGCTGGCGTCACACTATTGGAGATTCCTAATTCAGTTATAAATCAACTAGAATGTAAACTACCCATTTGAATGAATGAGTCCATTCATGATAATTCACAAAGAAGATAGAACTACCCAGCTTTGCTTCCTCCTAAGAACTCAATTGCTTACAAATGTTAGGACGCCTGGTTTACATGGGACAAGGTTGATTAGATTAACTGTTATCCAGTCTCCCTAAGTCTGGTGCTATCTATAAAGCAATGGCAAACATCATATGATGTGAAGAGTGAAGATGTACGATGCTTTACACCCTTCCTCTTTATCATGAAGATGTCCTTGCAAAATATCACATACAGATGCAAATATTAATATAATTGCAGAGATAAGAGTAAACATTCAATTTTGACATCTAAGAATTAAACTTTAAGATTAGTGGCTTTGATGCAATCATGCAAAGTTTTGCTAGCAAAGACAACTAAACCTTCAAGAATGTGATACTTACACCTAGGAAGCCTTCCCGTCAGACAGCACCCATGCTATAATGCCAAATAGGCATGCGTTTGCATCATCCACTGTCCTTTCGTTCAAAAGCAAAGCTCCTACATCCACCAGACCACCAGGTAGTAATAACAAGAGCACGGTGGAAGTGATTACTGTATCCAGTAGTGTCGATCTTTGTCCTTGTTACCAATCTCAATCTTTAGATGGTTCATAAATTCAATAATTACTATCACTTGTGCAGAATGCTTCATGTCTCTTCCGAAATCAACAACAGGTAGCAAGGGAGATAATAATACTATCATAAAAGTGGTAGTGGGTAACTGCTATCCCAGGAGTTAAAAAATTTAGTGCATGAGTTTCTGATGCCCTCAAGGGCAGTTACCAAAGAACACAACAGCAAGTTAAATCCATCAACCTCAGCCTTTGCCAAAGAATGTGCAATCAAATGGCTTACGGAGAATCTGCAAATATAGATGTACCTACAAGGCTACTACAACGTAGACGTATCTATGATGTGCAAAAAAAAATATAGCATAAAGGCTAATAGTACATGGTGTGAGATGAAAAAAAAATGTACGGACAAGGTGTCAGTTCACAGGCCAAAACTAAAAGCAGAAGGCCTAGTTGGTCCTGTGGCTTAAGTTTTTCTCATTCAAATGTGAGTTTATGTGAAGCAGTCATCCTCAACTGTATGATGACAGTAATGACATTCGGAAAACAGCATTAAGTATGTATCAGGTAATTGATGATTTCTAGTCCCTACCATTTAAAAGGATGTATAATTATCGGAATTTAATGGCACTTTTGCGTAGGGCATACATCTCAGATTCATGTTCAGTATTGAATCATGGGGACTGAAAAGGACAATAATTAGGTTTCAACTTGCTGAGACACAAGAGGGTGGTCATCATGGTGTTGGTTTATGGGTAGCTTAGCATTTAAGAGACATGAAATCGAGTCAAGAGCTTCATGGCACATCTAAAAATCTTTCTCAAATGGACAAGTATAATCATTGCCAGAATATTTCTAGCATGCTATATATTTCTGTGTAACAAGAAAACTAAACAGAACTGAACTGCAGCTCATCTGAAAGGTTACCAGTAATCTCCGCAAGAACAAGACCCTTCTCTGAAACGATGAAATCGATTTGCATCCCTAACAATAATGCACCTCCCATAAATCTTGCTTAGAAGTTTTATCACATTATGACAGTCTCCACAGACCCGGAGGTTCTTTACAATCCTAATAGGTGTCCCAGGTGCAGTGCTAATCAGCCCAAAGGCAAGTGCAAGCTTCTCGCTGTGAAGAGCAAGTGAACTCTCTTTCACATCCTCATCATCAATATCTAGCAGCACTTGGGAGGTGTCTGGAGCATATCCCGCAATTTTCAACTGCTGGCATATCTCACTTAGCATCTGATATACATCCCTCTTCCTTGAGTGACTTTTATCTCCAGATATGAACTCATGAATAACACCATCAAGTTCTATTGAGCTGCTCCCAGGTACTTTCTGCACTCCACAATCCAACATCAGCTTCCTCACCTTATGCACTCCTTTCCAGTTGCCATCCAGCGCATAAATGTTGGATAATAACACATACCCCGCGTGATCATTCGGTGCAGCCTCAATAAGCCTGTGTCCTGCCTTCTTTCCCAACTCAAAGTTCTTGTAAGTTCTACAAGCACCAACCAGTGCCTTCCACACAGCAGCATCTGGCTCCATTGGCATCATCTGAATCATCTCCTCTGCCTTCTCAAACAGCCCCGCACGGCAGAATAGATCCACCATACAACCGTAATGGGCAATGTCGGGCACAATACTATAGGAATTTGTCATTCTCTCAAAATAACCAACACCTTCCTCGACAAACCCTGCGTGGCTGCAAGCATTCAGTAAACTGTTAAACGTAATTTTGTTAGGCACGAACCCAGATGACTCCATTCTAGTAAAAAGCTCCAAAGCTCTTTCACTGCAGCCACTTGCTGTGAAACCAGCTAACATTGCATTCCAAGTATCTACGCTCCTCAGTGCACACGAATTTTCAAACACATAAACTGCACCCTCAATGAAACCACACTTGGAGTACATGTTTATTAGAGCTGAGCTCAACTTCTCATCGACCTCAATCTCTTTCCTGCAAACATATGCATGTGCCCAGAGCCCTTGCGCAAGTGCTCCCAAGTACGCAATTGCCGAGATTACGCTCACCAATGTCACCCTATCAGGCTGGCACTCACTGCTTACAAGCATCTCCCGGAACACCGCAACTGCCTCCTCATGCTCCCCATTCACAACACACCATGCAATGACCGTGTTCCAAGAGACCGAGTCTCGGGCTGGCATCCGCGCGAAGAACTCCCGGAGTGCTCCTGCGTCCCTGCCCTGCGCGTACCCTCGCAGCAGGCAGTTCCAGGCGATCATATCCACCTCGGGCCCATAGTCGAACACCTTGCGCGCATCGCAGAGCATCCCGCAGACGGAGTAGGCGTGGATGAGCCCGTTGCGCACGCGGCGGTGCGAAGCGGCCCCGCTCTTGGCGGCGTGCCCGTGGAGCTGCGCGGCAGCAGGGTGGGCCCGCTCCCGCGCGCAGCGGGCCAGGGCGAGCGCGTACGCTATGGGGTCCGGGTCGGCGCCGGAGCGGAGCAGGTGGTCGAACAAGCGGAGCGCGAGGTGCGGGTTGAGCCGCATGCGCGCGGTGTACGCCGCGGCGAGGGAGTCGGCTGGGGTTTTGGCGCCGCATGACGGCGGTTGCGGTTGAGCCGGTAGCTGCTGCCGTTGCGGCTTCGCGGCGGTGGCGAGCGTGGTGGAGGTGAGGAAGAAGGGGACAGTGGGAGGAGGCATCGCTTGTGGCAGCGAGCGTGGAGGAGGAACGAGCGGCGTGCAGCGAGCGTGTCACGGCCGGCGAGGGCACTGAAGACGATGGCAAGGGTGGGCGCGTCGTGCGCCGGAGGCGCGGCGGGTGCGTCGCGTCGTGGATGAGGTCGAAATGGGATTCCGGCCCGTTCAATCCGCGTAGTTATACTGGGCTATAATTCTATTGGGCCCTACAGTACTGAGAGACAAGTAGTTATACTGGGCTTAGCCTTTACTGGATTCGTACAGCTGTAGGCCCAAATGTAGTACTTCCAAACTGGGTCTTACTGGAACATAGGGCATCCATCACAGGAGCATGGTTCTCAAGAAAAGAAAACATGGGAATCTCTTCTCAAAAAATAGATTTTTGCTAAAGAAACGAGGAGATCTTCCCCTAATTAAAAAGAAACATGTGTATCCGACTCTAGCATTATGTGCAACTTGTTTGTACATATTTTCCTTTCAAAAATAATTCTTTGAATGATTCTTTGTCAGTAATGAGATATTACAATCACACGAGAGCTTGGCTTTCGATGTGTCCCAAGTTTTCTATCTATAAATAAAATAAAATATGATTTGTAAAATTCACATGTTTTCCCGCAACGGAAAAAAACACACTCTCTAAGAGCTTGGAAGCATCTCTAGCCCTTCTCCTGAACTTTAAGTCCTCAAATAACCTTCAAAACTGGTTCCTGGATGTGATGATTGATATGGAGTGCCATGAGGTGGTGTCGGTGTGGCAGTCCGGGGATGATAGATCGATGGGGTACCATATATTCAGAGAGATAACTTCAATTCTCTCGTCCCCGTGGTTTAAGCTTCAGTTTTTTAGAAGGAGCGTAGCAGCACATGTGTTGGCTAGTAGAAAGGCTTTTCATCTTGCTCATTACTTTACTGTTTATGATGTAATCCCTGTTAATCTGGAAGCAACGCAACGCATGGGTCTTCGACGCCGCCCGGCCTTCCATCTCTAAGACCGTGGCGACAATCAGGGAGGAAGCCCGCGGCTGGGCTCATGCGGGCGCCCGAGGACTCGGCCTCATCCTGCCCGGCGAGTAGTCCCCCTCCTTTTTTGCTTTGGGGATGCATACACCCCTTTCTGTTGTATGCTTAACCTCCTGACCCACGCCGCGCTGCGCGTTCGTGCCCGTCAGAGGTTGTTCCTGTAAATGCTACTAACACTCTTTTCTACCTATCAATGCAATAATACGCAAGCCTTTTGCAGGGGCCCTCCCACATCCACTACGCTAGGATCTACATCAACAGCGTCAAGATGTCCCACCCTGAGACAATTAAAAAATCAATCAATACCGAATATCCAATTCTAAACCCAGGCTCACCTGCACCTGGTGAACATTAAATTAAAAAAAACATAAAATTCAAAAAATATATCATATTTTTGCATGGAAGATGTTTGAGTGCGCGAGGTGCGTTCCAAATTTCAAAGCATTTGGACATCTGAGTAGCTCACAGAAAAAAAGCAAAATCAAGGCCGAATAGTGCATAAACGGTAAACTTTCTCACAAACCTCAAATTTGTCTTTTTTTGAGAGCTACTCAGGCATCCAATGCTCTAAAATTTGACGCGGACATCACGCACTCAACCATCTTTCTCCACATAAAAATCCAGAATTTTTCGAATTTATTTAGTATTTTTAACGATTTGTTTGTACACTCCCGGACTCATCAGAGCTCGGGAGCCAAAACGCCTGGACCAATCAATATCTTTTTATTGTTTCTTTGTCATGTAGCAAGAAGATACGAGCACAAAAGATTTTGGCTGTCGTGGGGCACTTTGTTTTACTTTCTTGTCACACCCTCGTATGCCCCCGAACACAACAAATAGAGCTAATTAGGGAGATGATTAGGGAAGGTGTTTAGAGAAATAAATCAGATTTTTCTTAAGCACCGGTGCTTATTTATATAGGATAGACGCTTAACTAAGCGTCTCTCCTGTAGAAATAGGTATCGGTGCTTAAGAAAAATCCAATTTATTTTTTTAAGCATCTCTCTAAGCACCTTCCATTGTATAAGACTGGTCATAGTGGAAAGTAACTTAGACTAGTGTCATGCATATGACACTAGTCTTTGTTACTACCTTCATAGTGCAAAGTAATATACAAGTAGTATCATAGATGATTGCATTTATTACATTATAGACTCATTTTGCTTTGGGTTGCGTTATGTTACAGTAACATATTATGTTACTTCAAACACCTCTCTCTTCATTAACTATATGCCACATAAGCAAACTTGTCTTGGAATGTGCTATGTTACTTGCTAAGTTACTCCCACTATGACCAGCCTAAGGCCTTAAGTGTTGGTGGTGTAGGGCTGCAGACCGTGTAGCAAATCAAAGCACGCACCCAAAACGGGAAACGCATATGATAACGGGAACCACCGGAGAAAAAGGATACTACTACTAGTATTGCGGGCGACGGAAGAAGAGGCGTCTCGGGGTCGAGACGAGGCTCCTCGTTGCGCGACACCTGAGAAGCACGCACCATCGTCACGCGCGCGGCGAGATGCAGCGCCGCGCGTCAGCCCGACAGCGACCCCCGCCCACGGCTGTTCCCCGCGCCGTCTCGTGTCGCCGCCGCATAGGCTCCCGCCGGCCCGGGCCCCGCCCGCCGGCGAAACGGCCGTCGATTCTCGCGCTACGTAGTACCACACCACCGGATAAATTTCTCATTCTGCTTTAGCTGCGTCGACGCCATGGAGTCTAATTAGCTCGACGGCGACGGGGGCTAGTGTTAGCTTAGTTTAATGGCGATGTAACGTGTGCAGTCGAAGCAGTAGTACCCTTGATCATTGATTAGTGCTGCTAATGGCCTTCGTTATCCGGCTCCCATCATATATCCACATCGAGCGCTGGTGCGCTGACGAACTTAGTTTGGTTTCGCCGAGTAAACTACCGCAAAGTGGGTACGTACGCAGACTTTTGCGTGCGTGCCAAAGCTCGTTTGCGTCACCATGGGCGACCAACTTGCACGCCCCCCTTTGTTTTTCGTACATGCATCAGAGGCTTTCTTATTGTTAATGCCGATTAATTTGATAGTGCGTCAAAGTTAACTGTCAGATTTAGCCGAACATTCTCGAAGATTTGGAGATCTACTGGCTAGCTTAGCTTAGTGCACCCACCTTTGTGTTGTGTTGCTAGCTTAGAGAGATTGGGCATTATTGGAGTAACTGAGAGTCTGAGATGCGTATAGTTAAGGAAGAGCATGGTTAGGGCTTATCCATATCGGCCCAATCAGGGAAGAGAGTTCTTTTGCGGAAAATGTGCATGCATGTATCCCCATCCAACGCATCTTAAACTGGTAAAAAATTGTTAAGGTGGTGTTTGCTTTATACCAAGAACGGTGGTTGTGCGCCCGCAAGATGCAACGTATCTCAAAAGCTACTAGAATGTAGGGTTTTAATTCAGTGGAGAGTAAATCAGAAATTCGCAAGGGTACGTAAGCGCGGGGGCACTCACCTGCCAAGCCTTGCCGTCCACTCAATTTGCCTCACGATTCATGAAGTAGATGAGCCCCGCACAAAAACATGGTAAAAAAGAAAATCCTCAAAAAGCTTTAAGTTTCAATGATGAAACTTACCTTTTTTGCATAAAAATGCCTAGTTTCAACAAGTTTCAAAGATATAATTTTAAGTAATTTTTTCCATTGACCATAGACAAAAAATAATTAATTTTTATTAGTCACTCATACTCATTATATTAAATATAATAACGTCTTATATTATGAGACGGGGGAAGATGGACAGAAATAGCCATCCCCATGGAGAACTAGATACATAGAGACACGCCTGCAAACACCCAAGTGTCGAGGAGCTTTCGAGTTTCTCTCCGTAGACTGGTTTTCACCGTCCCGATGTTTTGTTATTCTGGAGTGAATGTCTGCACAATGAGTTCAATATGGTCAAACCTAGTAATGTCAATTTGATGTTTTAGATACCTATATATACGTATGAAATGATGTTTACATGGATATCGAGGCGCACGTGAATATCGTCGAGCGTACGTTTATGTGAAAGCTTGTGCAGGTGCATGCGTGCGACGATATAGTGCACTCGTGTTTGATAACCTACATTTCAAATCATGGAGGATCTCGCATCTCACTACCAAAAATCTATCATCTTTTTCCTCCTCCGCAAGAAAAGCTCTTCTCCTTCTGTCGGCGCCGCCGTCGGTCCGTCCAATCTCAGATTGCCTATAGGCCATGTGAGGGAGTCCTGGACTATGGGTCCTCGGGGAGCCGACCTATATGATATGGCCCGGACTGATGGGACGTGAACATATATGACAAAAGGCCTTCTTTCATGTCCGGTTGGGACTCTCCTTTGCGTGGATGGCAAACTTGTAGTCCACGTGTGTAGTTTCCTTTCTCTATAAACCGACTTTGTACAACCCTAGTCCCCTCCGGTGCCTATATAAATTGGAGGGTTTAGTCCGTAGGGGCGATCATAATCATACAAGCTAGACATATAGGATTTAGCTACTACGATCTCGAGGTAGATCAACTCTTATAACTCATATACTCACTAAAGTCAATCAAGCAGAACGTAGAGTATTACCTCCATCAAGAGGGCCCGAACCTGGGTAAACATCGTGTCCCCTGCCTCCTGTTATCTTCGATCCTTAGACGCACAGTTCGAGACCCCCTACCCGAGATCTGCCGGTTTTGACACCGACATTGGTGCTTTCATTGAGAGTTCCTCTCTGCCGTCGACAGAAGGGTTGATGGCTCGTCTTGTCATCAAGGACAACATCACTTCCGGAGAAACCCTAGCTTTGGGGCAAACCATCCGGCTTGGCAGCCTCATCATGGGCGCTTGTTCGGCCATTAAGCCAAAGGCAGCCCAGCCTGTCACCAAAAATCATCTCCTCATCAGCCCTGAGTACTCCGACAATGTAACATCCCAAATTTCCAATTTGAAATGTTATACATTAGATCATCATTGCATATTATATTTTCATGCATTTTGGTTGATCCTAAAAATTCTAAGCAACTCAAGGACCCACGGAGAGAGTTGGGGATTTCATTTTTTTTCATATTTGAGTTTTCTCAAATTTTGGAAATAGGATCATTTGGTTTTAATTATTTTTCTCTCCGAATATTTCCAATATGAAAATAAAAAAGAGGGGATAAAATGATTTCTCCAAAATAAAGAAATATTGGAGGAAAAATATTAAAATCAAATAAGAATTTTATTCGGAGTTTTATTGCTATTTTATTTGAATTAGGGGAAAATGCGTTTTTCAAAATTGCATGAGAAGCCCAAATAAATGTTTACTTTCTCCGCTATATTTTTAGAGGACGGAGAAAATTTATTTCAGGATTTTTGGAGTCCATTTAGTATTTCTTTTATCTGTTTTTCTGCGCGTCAGAATTATTTAAGAAAAAAAGTAACCGACCTACCGAGCCGTGTCCGACTAGGACTCCTCGCCCGGCCGGCCTTTATAAGCCGGGAGGCCCGCCAGCCCCGTCCGCCAACGAAACCCTAGCCCGTGCCGCCGCCACTCGTCATCGCCGCTTGCGTCGACGGCTGCCGCAGCCGCCCGCGCTGCCGCCCCGCGGAGCCGCCGCCACCGCCACCCCCGTCGACCCATCGCCGCCGCCGCCGCCATCTCGCCCGCCGAGGTAGCCGCGCCGCCGCCACCCATTTTTGTTAGAAAATCGATCGTTTTTTTTTTTGAAAACCCTAGATGTGTTTTTTAATTTCGGTTCGTTTTTTGGTTTAGTTAGTTTGCGGACGTTCGTCCGTACGTTCGTTTAACCGAACGTTGTTCGTCAGTTAGCCGCAGACAACAAATGTTTGTTCGTTAGCCTGTTTGTCAGTTTTTCTTTTTCCAGGGTTTTTCTGCGATTATTTTCGATCGCGATTTCTGTCCTGATCTTCGTTTTAGTTTAACTTTTCGTTCGTTTATCGGAATCAGGTGATTCAAGCGCCTAGATCTTGGTCTCGAAGCCCCTCTTTCTGTTTAACCTACTTGAACAAGATTTTGCTATTGTAAAATTTGACTTTAGTCTAGATTAGTAAACTGATCTTGTTTCTTTCATAGTTTGAGTTTCGCTGCTTCGTTTGATTTGATTCTTTTTGCAAACCGGGGTTCTTCAGTTGAACTTTTTGATTGGTTTTCTTTATTTGAGTTTTACCTGTGCTTCTAGTTGAGTGCTTATTGTATGCTTTATTTCTTTATGATAGAACACCCGGAGTGCGAAGCGTGCTACTACGAGTCCCTAGGTTTTGCAGATCATCAGCAAGGCAAGTAACACTTTGATCATACCTTTTTATTACCCAATTTTTATGCATTAGATCAAACCCTCAAACATTGCATGGTTAGGATCTGTTTAACATGTGGGTTTTGGGAAGTAGATGATGAGGTAGAACCTATCGCCTTTTTATTATCAAACATTTGGGAGTTACTTCTACGTTATGCTCAGGATTGCTATGCTATGCTTGTAGACGTGGATTGGGTGAGTGTATCCATGACAGATGTGAGTTTTGTTAATTAATGGTTAACTTAAGGTGGCTACTTAAATACACATCTGGGTGGATTGTTTGAGGCACCCTGGAGTACCCAGTGGTTGTCAGGGCACCTGGAGAATCCAGTATTGTCCTTGGATATCCCGGAGTACCCGTGTGATCATCCTACGGTTCGCCACCCAGACTCAAAGGGATCATAAGCTTATTCATGCTAGAAAATTCCGTTTTTAGCCACAAGCTATTATGGGCTCTAGCATAGTTGAGTATGTTGCATGACCTCTTTCAGTGGTGGGCTAGCAGATGTAGGGGAAAGTAGGTGTAACTGTCCATCCAGAGTAAAGAGTTAATGTTTCTGAAAGACCGTGTCTCGGTCATCCATTTCTCAAACACCTTGTAGTGCGAGAAATCCAACGGAGGAGATCGAGTCTTGTGGGGAAAAGTGTGCAAACCTCTGCAGAGTGTACAAACTAATCATGGTTAGTTGTGTCCCCGGTTATGGACATCTTAAGTATCTGGTTCTTGGATTATCATGTTAATCTCATCACTCTAAGTAAATATGATTAGGTTAATGATGATCTTTAATTGGGATTGAGGTGGAGGAACCTTCTCAATGTTTAACAACCACCATGATAGTTAAATAAACTTCATTCCTTTGTTGTAGGGGAAAATTGGCTTTATGCAAAACTGTAACCATAGAGCTTTCCACCAGTCCTATATGCATGTAGTGGTAGCATTTATTCTGTTCATTACTCTATGTGTTACATTGCCAGCATATTCCATGTGCTGACCCGTTTCGGGCTGCAGCATATCATGTTGCAGACTTTTCAGACAACGAGTAAGGTGCCATAGGTCGTTGTCGTTCACTCAGCTATGACGTTGGAGTTGATGGACTCACTTTATCTTCCAACCCTGTTCAAGAATTCATCCGATTAACCAGTTAACTTGCCGATTAATCCCTACTCGTAGGGTCGTCGAGTAGCCGATAAACCGATAAATCGTCTGATTACTTGATTAAATGTCCGATTAACTTGCCGATTAGCCTATTAATCCCCTACTCGCTAGCCAACCGAGCAGCTACCGGTTAACGATTTCCTCAACAATGCTTCCAAGCCTTCCGCTGTTATCGGTTTTAGATGGCCTTAAGCCATATTATTGTAATAAGTTCTCTTTTGAGACATTCGATGTAATAAGTGTGTGATTGCTATAAATCCTCAAGTACTGTGCGTGTCAGCATTATCGATCCAGGGATGACACTGATGCACAGAGACTAGACTATTTGAGGTCTGGTCGCTACAGGAAACATGGATCTGGCAGATATATCGACCCTAAATGAACTACTGGATTGCATCGCCGCCTTGGGGGTCGCAACCGACTATGATCGGATCGGGCTTAAAACTGATCAAAGAGTAATCAAATCTCCATCGATGACCCATCAGGTGGCAGTTGTGGCGGAACAAGCGGACATTAACTCTCCTCCTATGTTGAGGACGAAGTATATTCGGTTTTCCAAGCTCGAAGAGCCGGACACCCATCTTTGGGAGCACACTTCTTGTTCTCCAAACATAAAATCAGGCATAGAGCCCCAAAACTCACCGGACGCTTCGGAGCCCGGGCTGGTAGCTTCGGAAATCCTTTAGCATCCAGACTTCATAGCGGGTCAGGGTTCGGATTTAATCCCACCCACCCACCACAAGCAATTCCGGTCCTCCGGACATATGCGACTTAGTGTACATACAGCAGCAGCCTCAGGAAACAGTCCACCACTTTTGGGCCAGATTCCTTCTTGTTAAGAACAAGATCAAAGACTGCTGCAACGACGATGCGATCTCGGTATTTTGCAACAATTGCACGGATGAGCGAATCCTTAATGCCCTCAACCGCCGTCGCGTACTGCACTTTGCAGATTTGGCACACATATACAGAAGTACTGCACAATGAAAAGCGCCTGGAAAACCCAGACAACCCGCTGGGAACCACAGGCCTTTAGACCATTTCCCGAACGGGCAAAGAGGATGCACCCTCGCGGAGCGCCAAATCATCATCCCGTGGACAAGAAAATCAAACCCTTTACGGGGCATAGAACTGTCCTTGAGGAATGGCTCGACACAAGCCCTGTCAAATTCACACGACGTCGAACAACGAACCAATGCATAGCCTTCGAGCATGTTCGATACTCCGTCAAGTGGCCAAGAGCGGCGAGGGTATCCTCACTAACAACACCCCAGAGAACTACTCTTTGGAGAACAACAATCTCAAAGTATTCATGGTCTTCGAGACCTTTTCATCAAACAATCGGCGCAAAAGGGCGCTCCGAGACCTCACCAAAGTCTGTCAAGTGGCAGCAGTAAATCCTTGGAACGATACAACGATCACTTTCAACACTGATGACGAACCAAGATCCCGCTCAGTCCGGGCACCAGCCGCTTTGGTCCTAAATCCAATCGTGGACGGCTTTCGGCTCACTAAAGTGCTAATGGACGGCGGTAGCAGACTGAACCTCATCTACGAGGACACGCTTAACAAAATGCAAATGGACAGGAGTCGCATTGAGCAAAGTAACACGGCCTTTCACGGTATTATCCCTAGCCGGGAAGCAAGATGCTCGGGAAAAATCAAACTCAACGTGGTATTCCGCACACCGGAGAACTACAGGTCTGAAGAGTTACTCTTCCATGTGGCACCTTTCAACAGCGGGTACCACGCCTTGCTGAGGCAAGACGCATTCACGCGCTTCCACGCCATACCCCACTACGGATATATGAAACTCAAAATGTCCGGGCCCAATGGAGTTATCACTATTACCAGTGATCCGGACATAGCACTCCATGCCAAGAATAAGACCGCCTCTCTGGCCCTCGAGGCCGAAGAATTAACCACCCTACATTCCATAGTGGATAGGGACGACATAATCCTCGATAAGAGACCCAAATCCACTTCCTTCAAGCTAGCAAACGAAATAGTCAAATTTCAAGTCCACCCGACGGACCCCAAGAAAACAGCTTCCATAGGGGCACAGCTGGATCCAACGGTGATGCCGCTTTACGCGCATTCCTGCGCAAGAACTGGGACTTTTTCCTGGCACCGTTCAGACATGACAGTTATTCCACGAAGACTAGCCGAGCATAGTCTCAATATACTGAAAGGATACAAACCACTCAAGCAAACTCTATGCTGATTTTCCGAACCCAAACGACAGGCTATGGGGGAGGAGCTAGCCAAGCTACTCAAAGCCTGGTTTATCAGAGAAATCAAACATCCAGACTGGCTAGCAAACCTGGTCATGGTACCTAAGAAGGATAAATCTTGGCACCCGTGTGTCGATTTCAAAGACCTTAATAAGGCTTGCCCTAAGGACCCCTTCCCACTACCTCGAATTGACCAGATTATTGACGCAACTGCAGGACACAATTCCCTGTGCTTCCCTGACGCATACTCCGGATACCATCAAATTAAGATGAAAGGTTCCGACTAAGCCGCAACGGCATTCACCACTCCATACAGGCCCTTCTGCTTCAACACTATGCCTTTCGGGCTTCTAACCAACGCATGATTCAAACATGCCTGGAAAAGCAAATCGGCAAAATTGTAGAGGCATTTGTAGATGACGTAGTCATCAAAACCAAACATGTCGAATCATTGGTGGATGATTTACACCTTACATTCGACAACCTCCGAGCATACGACATATGACTTAATCCGGAAAAATGTGTTTTTGGTGTTCTAGCCGGAAAACTGCTCGTGTTCATTGTCTCCAACAGGGGAATCGAAGCAAACCCCGCTAAAATTCGAGCCCTGTCATAGTTGGCAACACCAACAGACCTCAAGCAGGTCCAAAAACTAGCTGGGTGCATGGCAGCTTTAAGCTGTTTTATCTCCAAACTAGGGGAAAAGGCATTGCCATTATATCGCCTGCTCCGTCGCACTAACCACTTCGTGTGGACGGATGCTGCCACAACCGGACTGGAAGAAATAAAAACTTTGTTAGCAAGTAACCCAATCCTGGCCGCACCAAACATCGGTGAACCGATGTTGCTCTACATATCTGCAACTCACCAGGTGGTGAGTGTGGTGCTCATCGTCGAACGAGATGAAGAGGGACATATATTCCCACTCCAAAAACCAGTATATTACGTATCGACGGTTCTTACACCATGCAAGTCCTGATACCCGCATTATCAAAAGATAGCATATGCGGTCTTTATGGCATCCCACAAGTTGCGGCACTACTTCCAAGAGTGCTCGATCACGGTGGCCTCCGAAATACCACTCAGTGATATAATTAACAACTGGGACACCACCGGCCGGATTGCCAAATGGGCCATTGAGATCCTACCATTCGAAATAACTTACAAGCCACGCCGAGCTATTAAATCTCAGGTGTTGGCTGACTTTGTCGCCGAATGGACTGAGGCCAAACTCCCTAAAGAGTACGACACTTATTCAAACTGGATGATGCACTTTGATGGCTCCAAAATGATAGCCGGACTTGGGGCTGGTGTTGTCTTGACATCCCCCACAGGAGATATAGTCTGCTATGGCTCCAAATACTGTATACAGACTCCAACAATGCAGCTGAATACGAGGCCGTATTGCACGGTCTCCGGATGGCCGTCTCCATGGGCATACAACGCCTCGAGGTGCGTGGGGATTCAAACCTCGCAATATCCCAAATAAACGTAGAATTTGACGCAAAAGATCTGAAGATGGCAGCTTACCGCAACGCCGTACTCAAAATATCAGCTCAGTTTGAGGGGCTCGAGTTTCATCATGTGGCTCGAGAGAGTAATCAAGCCGCGGACATCCTTGCTCGCATGGGCGCCAAACGTGACCCCATCCCACCTAACACCTTTGTGGAAAGGCTCTTCAAGCCATCCGTGGTGTGGCTGGACGAGAGTGGAAACACTAGTCCGGAGCCGATCATACCCCCAAACTCCAAACACAGTTTCGATATAGTCGGGGGTTCGGGCATCGGAATAACACCATCAGCCCACGAAATCATGGCTGTAATTACCCCGTGGACTGAACCTTTCCTCGCCTACCTTACTAGGAACGAGCTCCCTGACGATCAGACCGAGGCCCGTCGTGTCATTCAATGCTCGAAGGCCTACAAAGTTCACGAAGGGGAACTATACAAGAAAAGTACCACCAGAGTACTTCAAAGATGTATCTCCAAGAAGAGGGACGGTGGCTCTTGGCTGAAATACACGCCGGTCTTGGTGGCCATCACGCCACAGCCCGGGCCCTTGTAAGTAAGGCCTTCCGTACAGGTTTCTTTTGTCCTACGGCCCGAGCAGACGCACAGGACCTTGTACAGCGCTGTGTAGGATGTCAACTCTTCGCCAATCAAAGCCATATGCCGCCCACTGCTTTATCAACAACCCCATTACTTGGCCTTTTGTGGTCTGGGGGCTAGACATGGTCGGACCCCTTAAAGGGGGAAGCCATAAGAAGAAATATCTACTGGTCATGGTCGACAAGTTCACTAAGTGGATAGAAGCCAAACTAGTCAAAACGGCCGAAGTTGGACCGATTATAGACTTCATATCCAGTGTCGTACACTGTTATGGTGTCCCGCATAGTATCATTACCGACAACGGTTCTAACTTTACGGCCGGTGAGGTGAAAACCTGGTGCGCTAATCTGGGCATCAAACTCGATTACGCCTCCGTATATCACCCTTATACAAACGGTTAGGTTGAACGGGCTAAAGGCCTGAAAATGAGCGGCATCAAACCCAAACTAGTGCGATCTCTGCAAGAATCAGATAAGCACTGGGTGGAAGAACTCGATTCTGTACTCTGGGGGCTGCAGACCACGCCCAATCGCACGACCGGATATACACCTTTTTCATGGTGTACGGCGCAGAGGCAGTTTTGCCTTGCGACATTATTCATGACTCACCTCGAGTGCGCATGTACGAAGAGAGAGAGGCCGAGCTCGATCGGCAGGACGATCTAGACGGCTTGGAGGAGGAGCACGATGTCGCGAAGGCCCATTCCGCATTCTACCAACAGCAAGCTCGGCGATATCAAAGCAGGGAGGTATGGGTAAAGACTTATAATGTCGGTGAACTCGTTCTACGCCTACCAGAGAAGAAAAAGGACAAGTTCAAGCCCAAATGGGAGGGTTCCTTCATTATAGATGAAGTTCTCACTGGAGGAGCCTATCACCTCTGCAACGCTTCTGATAATCGTTTGGAGCCAAACCCATGGAACACTGCTCGACTTCGAAGATTCTACGCCTAAGTTCATACTTATACCCTTTTGTTCATCCTTTCTTTTCTCCCTCTCACTTTTTTTCTCTTTTTTCGTTTTTGTACGACTTCTAGCCAGTGTTCGGATAAACCGCACACTCGAGGGGTATAGATCATTAAATGTACACACCCCATAATACCCGAGGGCTTCTTTTCACAGAAGCTTATTATGATTTTTCGAGCGTCAAGCTCACCTTATATATGTGTTGACTACCCATATGTGTCTTGTCTTTGCCATTATATGCACCTTTATGACTTAAGTTTTTACCAATCTGGGTTAAATAGCTCCTGTGCTTATGCCCTATGTTCCCTCTTGTTCGGCTAGGGCATAAAGGGAGCACCTCTGTGACTGTTACAGCCGGGTTATCTAGACGTGTACCTTAGATGGGTGAAGCCGAAAGCTAGCGTTCTTAAGGGAATAATAGGTCGGCGGACAAAAGACTAACTGCCCTCTCTGCAATATACCCCCCCCAAATTATAACGTGTAAGGTGCTTTTTAGCATCACAGCTTATGCATGCCCGCAAAAGCATGCTGGCCCAGGGAAAGGAACCCTTAACGGAACTATCCTCTCTGGAAGATGTTTCTTACGATCAAATGTAATATATGTTGGATTCTACGGCAGGGTGCGTCAACTGCAAATTAAAATTTCCTACGCGCAGAACAACCAAGAACATGCTACGGGAGATGGACCACAGTTTGTTACCACTAGACGCGCAGTGTCGTGCAGCGGAAGAAGAGTTGGGGCAGCGCGTCCACGTGGATCGTCTCCTCCTCATCCGGTCTCACCCGAACAGCCGGTCGTCCGATCCCACGTACAAGTTCGTTGGAGCGGTGCAAGTGCACCGCCTCTAATGGTATCAGGGCGTGCAGGAGGAACACCGTGCGGCAGACTGCTAGGTCCGATCACACAGTCGGTGGCGAGTGGAGGTGGCTATTTGCAACACATGCAAACCCTGGTGACAGCGCCGAAATGATCAATCGCATGAGTGTGCCGCACCTCCACTATTTATAGGCGTCCGTCGCGGGCTCAATACTTGGGCCTCGCACGGACCCTAAAGCCCAAACTCTGTCGCATTCCAAGTCCAGCTCGGATCACATCCGACTAGTGTCCTCTGAACCGACCTTGTAGGTTCCTTCCCTTAAGCGCGCGACCCCTTAGGTTCAAGTCAGCTTGGTCATAGTTTGGATCACCTCCGACCTGCACGGTTGGTAGCGGCCTCTAGCAAGGCGTGCTGACCACCAAGCAGACTATGAAGCTAGTTAGGCGAACTTGTACAACGTGTCACACTTCTGTTCCCTTTGCCATATGATATATGTTGTCGGGTTCAAGGCGAGTTTGTCATCCTTGTGCTAGCCCGACCTCTTTCCCGTTCCAGTGATTCCGACCACAATCCGGATTATCTCATAATCCTTGTCGCATGGCCATGCTTCTCTCGGTCGAATCACACAAGGGGCCCAGAGTATATCTCTCCTGGCCGGAGGGGCAAATCCCATCTTGCTCGACCATGTCTCCAGCATGGGTCTGGACAAACCCGAAACCTACCTTTGTAACTACCCAGCCACGGAGTAGCGTTTGGTCGGCCCAAAGCAAGTCTGTCACCATCCCGAGTACATGCGCCAGCTCATGTCTTAAGACATAGAACGTATGTTGTACTAGAGACTCAGAGATGACATATGGCTGCGTCTCATAGTTGGGTCTGTCCGACTCGGACCTTATCTCGACTCGAATCCGACTACGTCGAATCCGACCAGACCTTTCCAAGTCCATATTATCCGGTTAGCATCCAATGCTCCATGGCTAGTGAAACCGAGCCATCGACCATGTCATATGCTAGTCTAGTCGGCTGCGCGTCCACACAGCCCTTTCGACTAGGGACCTTTTAGGACAGTCATCATACAATGCATAGTCCCACAAACAAGTCACGTACTTGCTGATACACATGATTGATAATGTCCAAGGACTATCTTTATTCTTAAACACATAGGAAATATCATCATACATGATTGCCTCTAGGGCATATCTCCAACAGTCTCCCACTTGCACTAGAGTCAATCAAATAGACGTCAAATGCCCATAGATCTAACGTGCCCCTCATGCTTGGGTTGTGGAAGCGGCTTAGTCAATGGATTTGCAACATTTGCATCCGTGTGAATCTTGCATAACTCTACATCACCATTCTTTACGATCTTTCGTATCAGGTGATATTTTCGATCTATGTGTCTGACCTTGTGGTGATTCCTCGGCTCCTTGGCTTGTGGGATGGCACTAGAATTATCACAATAAAGGTCCAACGGTTTCACAGAGGCTGGGAAATACCAAGATCATCCAGAAAATGCCGGATCCAAACACCTTCCTTTGCAGCTTCACAAGCTACAATGTATTCGGCTTCTGTGGTAGAATCGGCCACTGTATCTTGCTTGGAACTCATCTAGTGCACTGCCCCTCCATTCAGGACGTACACGAATCCAAACTGTGATCGACAATCATCTCTGTCGGTTTGGAAACTAGCATCGGCGTAACCCCTTACGACGAGCTCTTCCTCACCTCCATAAACTAGGAACATCTCTTTAGTCCTTTTCAGGTACTTCAAAATAGTCTTTACCGCTGCCCAGTGACTCTCACCTTGGTTGGCCTGGTATCTGCTTGTTAGGCTTATTGCAAAAGCAACATCAGGCATTGTACATATCATGGCATACATGATGGATCCGATTGTCGAGGCATACAGAATCTTACTCATCTTGCTTCACTCATCAGATATCAAAGGACTCTGAGTCTCGCTTAGCCTTATACCATGTGAGAGTGGTAAGAACCCTTTCTTCGCCTCACTCATGTTGAACCGCTTCAACACTTTATCTATGTACATGCTCTGGCTCAAGCCGAGTAGCCTCCTTGATCTATCTCTATAGATCTTAATGCCTAAAATATAGACTGCCTCACCAAGGTCCTTCATCGAAAACTTGCCATTCAATGACTCCTTGACCGAGTTTAGCACCGAACATCATTTTCGATCAGTAGTATGTCATCCTCATACAAGATCAAAAACACTATCGAGCTCCCACTTAACTTCTTGTATAAACAAGCATCCTCTTCGCTTTTGATGAAACCGAGACCAGTGATGACCTCATCAAAATGAATATTCTAGCTCCGAGATGCTTGCCTCAACCCATAAATGGATCTCTTGAGCTTGCATACCTTACTAGCGCTAGTCGGATCAACAAAACCCTCGGGCTGTATCATATACACGTCCTCAGTTAAATTTCCATGAAGGAAAGCCGTTTTGACATCCATCTGCCATATCTCGTAATCGAAATATGCAGCTATAGCTAGTACAATCCTCACCGACTTCAGCATCGCTACCGGCGAGTAAGTCTCGTCGTAGTCAATTCCTTGAACTTGTCCATAACCTTTAGCGACAAGCCGAGCTTTGTGGATCTGAACATTTCCATCCACATCGGTTTTCTTCTTAAAGACCCATTTGCAACCAATGGCAGTTACGCCAGGTGGCGGATCAACCAAGTCCCAGACTTGATTCTCATCCATGGACTTTAACTCGGATCTCATGGCCTCCAGCCATGCCTCGGAATCTGGGCTCACCATCGCTTCCGCATACGTGGTCGGCTCGTCACTTTCTAGCAACAATACATCATGCACTCTGTGCAATCTTTCCGACCTTCGTGGTTCCGGTGCCGCTTCCACTACGGGTTCCCTGACTGGCTCCGGTATGATCTCATCACCAGCCGAGCCGTCCCCAAGTGGTCCTCGAATTTCTTCGAGTTGAACCGTCCTCCCACTGGCCTCCCGACTGAGAAACTCTTTCTCAAGGAAAACCCCATTCCGAGCAACAAACACTTTGTTCTCTTCCCGGTTGTAGAAGCTATATCCCAAGGTTTCCCTTGGATATCCCATGAATATGCATTTATCCGATTTAGGTGTAACTTGTCTGACATAAGTCGCTTGACAAATGCTTCACAACCCCAAATCTTTAGAAAAGACAAACTGGGGCCCTTCTCGGTCCACATCTCATGTGGTGTCTTATCTACGGATTTTGATGGTACCCTGTTAAGTGTGAAAGCTGCAGTTTCTAGAGCGTATCCCCAGAATGACAAGGGTAAATCCAATTTGCTAATCATAGACCGGACCATGTCCAACAAGGTCCTATTCCTCCGTTCCGACACGCCGTTTCTCTGCGGCGTACCCGGAGGTGTGAGCTGAGGTACTATACCTCGACTTTTCAGATGATCATCAAACTCCTGGCTCATGTACTCACCTCCATGATCTGAAGTTTAATAGTCTTGCCGAGTTGATTCTCAACCTCGTTCTGAAACTCTTTGGACTTTTTAAAAGTTTCTGACTTGTGCCTCATCAAATAGATATATCCATATCTACTCAAGTCATCGGTAAAAGTCACGAAGTACTGATAGCCACCTCTGGCAGTTGTGCTCATTGGATCGCACACATCACTGTGTATCAACTCTAATAGCTCGGACGCTCTCTCGCAACTCTTTGCGAAAGGATACTTAGTCATCTTGCCGAGCAAGCATGATTCACATGTCCCGAACGACCTGAAGTCAGACGCAGTTAGGAGCCCATCATCATGGAGCTTCTTCATGCGTTTCAGACTAATGTGTCCAAGCCGGCTATGCGAGAAGTATGTCGGATTTATCTCATTAGGCTTATGCCTCTTTACATTCATGTTATAGACCGGTTCCTGTTCTAGATTCAATATAAATAGCCCATCAACAATGGGTGCATAGCCGTGGAACATACCATTCAAAAATATCAAACAACCATTGTCCTTTAAATTGAATTCATAACCTTGACTCATCAAACATGAGGCAGAAATAATGTTCCGACTAAGTGCAGGAATGTAATAACAATTATTCAATTCCATAATGAATCCGGAAGGAAGTTGGAGCTGCATCGTGCCGACCTCCATCGCAGCAACTCTTGCTTTGTTGCCGACCCTGATGTCAATATCCCCTTGTGCCACACACCTAGTTCTTACCAGCCCCTGCATCGAGTTGCAAATATGAACAACCGATCCGGTATCAAATACCCAAGAGCTAATAGGTATGTCAGCAAGGTAAATGTCTATAGCATATGCAACAAGTGTACCTTTGCCCGAAGAAGCATTTCCGGCCTTCTTGCCATGCTCTGCAAGCCACTTGCTACAGTTCCTCTTCCAGTGACCGGTCTCCTTGCAGTGATAGCAAACGGTCTTTGAGTCTGGTCCAGACTTCAGCACAACGGCGGAGGTTACCATCTCCGTGCCCTTTGCCTTAGCCTTTTTCTTGGACCAACTCTTCTTGAACTTAGCCGATTTCTGCACCATCAACACTTGATGCGTGCCTTTCTTAATATCATGCTCTGCCACTTTGAGCATCCCATGCAATTCAGTGACCTGCTTATCTATGCCATGCATATGATAGTTCAAGATGAACGTCCCATAGCTGGGTGGAAGAGAACCCAGAACTGCATCTGTAGCAAGCTCATCCAAGAGCGGGAAGCCCAACCGATCCAAAGCTTGCACATATCCGATCATCTTGATCACATGTGGGCTCAGTGGATCACCTTCCTTCAACTTGCAATCCATCAAGGATCTCCAGACATTGAACCTTTCGGTCCTAGCCTATGTCTGAAACATGCTCTTGAGACTCTCGATCATATCGTAAGCCTCAACATTTTCGAAATGTTGTTGCAAATCGGGCTCCATACAAGCCAGCATCAGGTAGCTGATCTCCGTTGATTCATCAATGAGTTTCTGGTAGGCATTCTTAGTTGTGGCATTAGCATTATCGGCAGGTTCCTCTGGAAGTGGATCCTCTAGAATATGTTCCTTTTTATCGTGCTTGAGAACAATTCTCAGATTTCTATACCAGGTGGTAAAGTTTGTTCCATTTAGTTTATCCTTTTCCAGAATTGATTTCAATGCAAAGTTGGGTTGAGCAGGTGGTGCCATTGATCTACAACAGAAAATATGCAATCACTAAGCAATGTGTTTATGCAGAGTAATTCAAGCCTAAACAAAAATACTCCCACTGAAGTCAGCATCCCTCCGCAGACTCTCAGTGATTCAGGATTCGACTAGCGCATGCGACTAGTGAGCTTTAGCATCACTGCTAGCCAACACACCTATCCAGTAAGCAACTCCTTGCTAATCGCATCTCTATATGACTCCTGTCAGTCAGGAAGGTATCCCATACCCCGGCTCCCAACCTTCTTTGCCACAAGGCCCAAAACCGTTTTGATAGCCTTGTCAAGTTAACCTGATGCAGTGCATGTCCGTGTCCGACACGAACCCTTCAGTTCAAGGACACCCAGCAACACCCCAATTTTATGAGCCCACTACTAGACATACTTGACGTGCGAAGGTGCAACATTGGGGATGGCAATTCGCTTGATACTCATGAGGGATCTTTCTAACATTCTAACATGCATAGAAACAAAGAAGCATAACAATCACAAATAAACACATATTGTGAAATAGTATGGCTCCTTCATGGATGTTCTTCCAGGTCGGCTCCGACTCCGATGACCATCTAGGAACTCCATCTTGTTTGTCACGCCGGGACGCCAAGCCACCAACATGATCTCTATTATCCAACTACTACAACTAGTAATGAATTTTACATAGAGTCACAAGTTGACACGCAGGTCGTTATACAATATAATGACAACACTTTGGCTCCTGTCGGCTGACAAACATGACACGCAGGCCATGTATAATTTACACACATGCATCACATACACATGAGCCATACTATTCACATCAAACCCTGCAAAATAAAGTTATGCATAGAATCGCATTCTACCGGTATGTGTGTCGGGTACGAAATACACGGCGCTACGCACACGGTGGTCTCGCTAGCCGGTCAGCGGGCGGGGTTCGAAGGGGCAGCACCCCTCGCGGGTGCGGGCAGCGCCCGACATTTTCGGAAATCGCAGATCACAACTGAACTCCGATCACGCCAAATTTTCTGATCTGATCGATCTTATTGATCATCGCGAGTCCGATTCGGGTTTAGGTTTCACTATTAACCCCAATGGCAGATACCGACCGGTAGGGGTAGATTGTGTCACGACCTCATCGACTCCCATCATCAGAAAACATAGCCTCTTCAATCCCCATGTGCAATTGATCTCATCAACTGTGCACATAGCCGATCTCATCAAGGACAACAGATCTCATCTGCTGCCTCCACATATCTAATATGCATACGATCTGAAACCAAATCCTATAGCAGAGGCTGTGATACCACTGTTGTGTTCTATGGTAGGGTGCGTCGACTGCAAATTAAAATTTCCTACACGCAGAACAACCAAGAATATGCTACGGGAGATGGATCACAGTTCGTTACCACTAGACGCGCAGTGTCGTGCAGCGGACGAAGAGTTGGGGCAGGCATCCATGTGGATCGTCTCCTCCTCGTCCGATCTCCCTCGAACAGCCGGTCGTCTGATCCCACGTACAAGTTCGCTGGAGCGGCGCAAGTGCATCGCCTCTAACGGTATCCACGCGTGCAGGAGGAACACCATGCGGCGGACTGCTAGGTCCGATCACACAGTCGGTAGCGAGTGGAGGTGGCTATTCGCAACACATGCAAACCCTGGTGACAGCGCCGAAGTGATCAATCGCATGAGTGTGCCGCACCTCCAATATTTATAGGCGTCCATCGCGGGCTCAATACTTGGGCCTCGCACGGACCCTAAAGCCCAAACTCGGTCGCGTTGCAAGTCCAGCTCAGATCACATCTGACCAGTGTCCTCCGAACCGACCTTGTAGGTTCCTTCCCTTAAGCGCGCAACCCCTTAGGTTCAAGTCAGCTTGGTCACAGTTCGGATCACCTCCGACCTGCACGGTTGGTAGCGGCCTCTAGCAAGGCGTGTTGACCACCAAGCAGACTATGAAGCTGGTTAGGCGAACCTGTACAACGTGTCACACTTTTGTTCCCTTTGCCATACGATATATGTTGTCGGGTTCAAGGCGAGTCTGTCATCCTTGTGATAGCCCGACCTCTTTCCTGTTCCAGTGATTCCGACCACAGTCCGGATTATCTCATAATCCTTGTCGCATGGCCATGCTTCTCTCGGTAGGATCACACGAGGGGCCTAGAGTATATCTCTCCTGACCGGAGGGGCAAATCCCATCTTGCTCGACCATGTCTCGCAGCATGGGTCTGGACAAACCCGAAACCTACCTTTGTAACTACCCAGTCAATGAGTAGCGTTTGGTCGGCCCAAAGCAAGTCTGTCACCATCCCGAGTACATGCGCCAGCTCAGGTCTTAGGACATAGAATGTATGTTGTACTAGAGACTCACAGATGACATATGGCTGCGTCTCATAGTTGGGTCTGTTTGACTCGGACCTTATCTCGACTCGGATCCGACTACGTCGGATCCTACCAGACCTTTCCAAGTCCATATTATCCGGTTAGCATCCAATGCTCCATGGCTAGTGAGACCGAGCCATCGACCGTGTCATATGCTAGTCTAGTCGGCTGCACGTCCACACAACCCTTTAGACTAGGGACCTTTTAGGACAGTCATCATACAATGCATAGTCCCACAAACAAGTCACGTACTTGCTGATACACATGATTGATAATGTCCAAGGACTATCATTATTCATAAACACATAGGAAATATCATCATACATGATTGCCTCTAGGGCATATCTCCAACAGTAACATAACTCCCGAATACAACTTGTCTGTTTAAGCAACTATGACCGGACTGCCTGGTTTTCGAACATACCTTGGTGTTTACCGATGGTATAATATCCGGAAACACTCCAAACCTCGGGTTCTGGAGGTCGAAGCAGAAAGTATGCCATGACAATCGTTTTACACTTCGGCTGGAGATAAGGTTTTTGATAAAGTACATTGCTAATTGGACTCAAAAACTTCTTCCTCTTCTAGACCCATAGTAGGTTGTCTAGTTTACAATCCTGTTGAGACAACTTAGCGGCTATTTTTACTTGGTCGTACACTAAGCTCACAGGAATTTCTGGTCCACGAGGCCTGACCCGGGCCATATGATTTGGATCAAGTTTGGTATACTGTGTTTTCACCATGGCCTAGGCCTCTCGGGCGCCTTCCTGACAAGCTGATATCTTCCATAGCTCCAAACGGCGGCGAGCTCCCTTGAATAAATTCACGATCTCTTCCATGCTTCCCAGAGGTGGATCGGATGGCCATAAAGCCTTAGCCATGTTCCTTAATGCTTTTCGAGCTTGCTTGTGCACTTTGTCTAGCTTTGTTAGCAGGCCGCCTCTCCACCGGGACGTCTAGTTAGGACACCTACAGAAGCAAATTTATAAAATTTTCAAACAGGAGACCGTGTGAAAGTCAGGTTAAAGAGCATACTGAATATCCCACCTCTCAGCTTCCTGTTCTCCCTCAAAGCATCCGATAGTTGGGCTCTTACATCCTTCAGTTCTTCGGCTTTCTTGATATTTGCATCCTGTAGTTTGTTCTTCTCATTAATGGTCCGTGTAAATACACGTTGACCAGCGGCTTCTTGCCCTTCGGCATGTTGTTTGTCCACTTGAGCAGCCCTTAGCCTCTCCTCCAGTTGATCTATCGACCCTATAAAATGATGCATAGTTAAGCAATATTGTTGTAGGCAAGAAATCTTGTTTCTGGGCTACTGTTGTACTTACCATCAGGTGCCTTCTTGGATTTCTTCAAATTTTCCAGTTCGACGGTGGCAACAGTTAGCTTAGTTCGACATTCTTCCAGTTCCTTGGATAATGTGTTATTTCTCTCTGTAAGTACCTGAGAATGTAATAACCCTTAAATCAGTTGGGCCAACTGCTTCAAGACTCGGGGGCTACTTGTTGGGGAACGTTGCAGAAAATTAAAACTTTTCCTACGGTTTCACCAAGATCCATCTATGAGTTCATCTAAGCAACGAGTCAAGGGAGAGAGTTTGCATCTACATACCACTTGTAGATCGCGTGCGGAAGCTTGCAAGGTGATGCTGTAGTCGTACTCGACGTGATTCGAATCACCGATGACCAAGTGCTGAACGGACAGCACCTCCGCGTTCAACACACGTACGGGACGGGAGACGTCTCCTCCTTCTTGATCCAGCAAGGGGGAAGGAGAGGTTGAGGAAGACAGCTCCACCGGCAGCACGACGGCGTGGTGATGGTGGAGAGGCAGTACTCCGACAGGGCTTCGCCAAGCACACAACGGAGGAGGAGAGGTGTTGGGGAGGGGAGGGCTGCGCCTTGGAGGGTGGTGCGGCTGCCCTCCCCTCACCCCTCTATTTATAGGGGGAAGGGAGAAGGGGGCCGGCCCCCTAGAACCCATCTAGGGGGGGGTGCGGCGGCCTAGGGGAGAGGGGAGAGGGTGGCTTGCCCCCCAAGCCAAGGGGGCGCCCCCTCTAGGGTTCCCCCTCAACCCTAGGCGCATGGGCCCAAGGGAGGGGGTGCGGCCAGCCCACCAGGGGCTGGCTCCCTGCCCCACGCAGCCCATGTGGCCCCCCGGGAGGGGTGGCCCCTCCCGGTGGACCCCCGGAACCCTTCCGGTGGCCCCGGTACAATACCGGTATGACCCCGAAACTTCCCGGTGTCCGTTTGACAACTTCCCATATATAAATCTTTACCTCCGGACCCTTCCGGATCTCCTCGTGACGTCCAGGATCCCATCCGGGACTCCGAACAACATTCGGTAGTCACATACTAGTCTTCCTAATAACCCTAGCGTCACCGAACCTTAAGTGTGTAGACCCTACGGGTTCGGGAGACATGCAGACATGACCGAGACGCTCTCAGTCAATAACCAACAGCGGGATCTGGATACCCATGATGGCTCCCACATGCTCCTCGATGTTGTCATCGGATGAACCACGATGTCGAGGATTCGATCAAACCCTGTATGCAATTCCCTTTGTCAATCGGTACGTTACTTGCCCGAGACTCGATCGTCGGTATCCCAATACCTTGTTCAGTCTCGTTACCGGCAAGTCACTTTACTCGTACCGTAATGCATGATCCCGTGTCCAACACCTTGGTCACATTGAGCTCATTATGATGATGCATTACCGAGTGGGCCCAGAGATACCTCTCCGTCATACGGAGTGACAAATCCCAGTCTCGATCCGTGTCAACCCAACAGATACTTTCGGAGATACCTGTAATGCACCTTTATAGTCACCCAGTTACGTTGTGACGTTTGATACACCCAAGGCACTCTTACGGTATCCGGGAGTTACACGATCTCATGGTCGAAGGAAGAGATACTTGACACTGGCAAAGCTCTAGCAAAACGAACTACACGATCTTTTATGCTATGCTTAGGATTGGGTCTTGTCCATCACATCATTCTCCTAATGATGTGATCCCGTTATCAACGACATCCAATGTCCATAGTCAGGAAACCATGACTATCTGTTGATCACAACGAGCTAGTCAACTAGAGGCTCACCAGGGACATATTGTGGTCTAAGTATTCACACGTGTATTACGATTTCCGGATAATACAGTTATAGCATGAATAAAAGACATTTATCATGAACATTGAAATATAATAATACTTTTATTATTGCCTCTAGGGCATATTTCCAACAGTCTCCCACTTGCACTAGAGTCACCAATCTAGTTACATTGTGATGAATCGAACACCCATAGAGTTCTGGTGTTGATCATGTTTTGCACGCGAGAGAGGTTTAGTCAGCGGATCTGCGACATTCAGATCCGTGTGCACTTTGCAAATCTCTATGTCTCCATCTTGAACATTTTCACGGATGGAGTTGAAACGACGCTTGATGTGCCTGGTCTTCTTGTGAAACCTGGGCTCCTTGGCGAGGGCAATAGCTCCAGTGTTGTCACAGAAGAGTTTGATCGGCCCCGACGCATTGGGTATGACTCCTAGGTCGGTGATGAACTCCTTCACCCAAATCGCTTCATGCGCTGCCTCCGAGGCTGCCATGTACTCCGCTTCACACGTAGATCCCGCCACGACGCTCTGCTTGCAGCTGCACCAGCTTACTGCTCCACCATTCAACATATACACGTATCCGGTTTGTGACTTAGAGTCATCCAGATCTGAGTCGAAGCTAGCGTCGACGTAACCCTTTACGACGAGCTCTTCGTCTCTTCCATAAACGAGAAACATGTCCTTCGTCCTTTTCAGGTACTTCAGGATATTCTTGACCGCTGTCCAGTGTTCCTTGCCGGGATTACTTTGGTATCTTGCTACCAAACTTACGGCAAGGTTTACATCGGGTCTGGTACACAGCATGGCATACATAATAGATCCTATGGCTGAAGCATAGGGGATGACACTCATCTCTTCTTTATCTTTTGCCGTGGTCGGTGACTGAGCCGAGCTCAATCTCACACCTTGTAACATAGGCAAGAACCCCTTCTTGGACTGATCCATTTTGAACCTCTTCAAAATCTTATCAAGGTATGTGCTTTGTGAAAGACCTATGAGGCGTCTCGATCTATCTCTATAGATCTTGATGCCTAATATATAAGCAGCTTCTCCAAGGTCCTTCATTGAAAAACACTTATTCAAGTAGGCCTTAATGCTGTCCAGAAATTCTATATTATTTCCCATCAAGAGTATGTCATCTACATATAATATGAGAAATGCTACAGAGCTCCCACTCACTTTCTTGTAAACGCAGGCTTCTCCATAAGTCTGCATAAACCCAAACGCTTTGATCATCTCATCAAAGCGAATGTTCCAACTCCGAGATGCTTGCACCAGTCCATAAATGGATCGCTGGAGCTTGCATACTTTGTTAGCGTTCCGAGGATCGACAAAACCTTCCGGCTGCATCATATACAGTTCTTCCTTAAGATGCCCGTTAAGGAATGCCGTTTTGACGTCCATTTGCCATATCTCATAATCATAGTATGCGGCAATTGCTAACATGATTCGGACGGACTTCAGCTTCGCTACGGGAGAGAAAGTCTCGTCGTAGTCAATCCCTTGAACTTGTCGATAACCCTTAGCGACAAGTCGAGCCTTATAGATGTAACATTACCATCCGCGTCCGTCTTCTTCTTAAAGATCCATTTGTTTTCTATCGCTCGCCGATCATCGGGCAAGTCTGTCAAAGTCCATACTTTGTTTTCATACATGGATTCTATCTCGGATTTCATGGCTTCAAGCCATTTGTTGGAATCCGGGCCCGCCATCGCTTCTTCATAGTTCGAAGGTTCATTGTTGTCTAACAACATGATTTCCAGGACAGGGTTGCCGTACCACTCTGGTGCGGAACGTGTCCTTGTGGACCTACGAAGTTCAGCAGTAACTTGATCCGAAGTACCTTGATCATCATCATTGTTTTCCTCTTCAGTTGGTGTGGGCATCACAGGAACGGTTTCCTGCGCTGCGCCACTTTCCCGCTCAAGAGGTAGTACTTCATCGAGTTCTACTTTCCTCCCACTTACTTCTTTCGAGAGAAACTCTTTTTCCAGAAAGCATCCGTTCTTGGCAACAAAGATCTTGCCTTCGGATCTTAAGTAGAAGGTATACCCGACAGTTTCCTTAGGGTATCCTATGAATACGCATTTTTCCGACTTGGGTTCGAGCTTTTCAGGTTGAAGTTTCTTGACATAAGCATCGCATCCCCAAACTTTTAGAAACGACAGCTTAGGTTTCTTTCCAAACCATAATTCATACGGTGTCGTCTCAACGGATTTAGACGGTGCCCTATTTAAAGTGAATGTAGCTGTCTCTAGAGCGTATCCCCAAAATGATAGCGGTAAATCGGTAAGAGACATCATAGACCGCACCATATCCAATAGGGTGCGATTACGACGTTCGGACACACCGTTTCGCTGAGGTGTTCCAGGCGGCGTGAGCTGTGAAACGATTCCACATTTCCTTAAGTGTGTACCAAATTCGTGACTTAAGTATTCTCCTCCACGATCTGATCGTAAGAATTTTATCTTTCGGTCACGTTGATTCTCTACCTCATTCTGAAATTCCTTGAACTTTTCAAAGGTCTCAGACTTGTGTTTCATTAAGTAGACATACCCATATCTACTCAAGTCATCTGTGAGAGTGAGAACATAACGATATCCTCCGCGAGCCTCAACGCTCATTGGACCGCACACATCGGTATGTATGATTTCCAACAAGTTGGTTGCTCGCTCCATTGTTCCGGAGAACGGAGTCTTGGTCATTTTGCCCAAAAGGCATGGTTCGCACGTGTCAAACGATTCATAATCAAGAGACTCTAAAAGTCCATCGGCATGGAGCTTCTTCATGCGCTTGACACCAATGTGACCAAGGCGGCAGTGCCACAAGTATGTGGGACTATCGTTATCAACTTTAAATCTTTTGGCATCTACACTATGAACATGTGTAATATTACGCTCGAGATTCATTAAGAATAAACCATTGACCATCGGAGCATGACCATAAAACATATCTCTCATATAAATCGAACAACCATTATTCTCAGACTTAAATGAGTAGCCATCTCGTATTAAACGAGATCCAGATACAATGTTCATGCTCAAACTTGGCACTAAATAACAATTATTAAGGTTCAAAACTAATCCCGTAGGTAAATGTAGAGGCAGCGTGCCGACGGCGATCACATCGACTCTGGAACCATTCCCGACGCGCATCGTCACCTCGTCCTTCGCCAGTCTCCGTTTATTCCGCAGCTCCTGCTGTGAGTTACAAATATGAGCAACGGCACCGGTATCAAATACCCAGGAGTTACTACGAGTACTGGTAAGGTACACATCAATCACATGTATATCAAATATACCTTTGGTGTTGCCGGCCTTCTTATCCGCTAAGTATTTGGGGCAGTTCCGCTTCCAGTGACCCTTCCCCTTGCAATAAAAGCACTCAGTCTCAGGCTTGGGTCCATTCTTTGACTTCTTCCCGGTAACTGGCTTACCAGGCGCGGCAACATCTTTGCCGTCCTTCTTGAAGTTCTTCTTACCCTTGCCCTTCTTGAACTTAGTGGTCTTATTGACCATCAACACTTGATGTTCTTTCTTGATTTCAGCCTCTGCTGACTTCAGCATCGAGAACACTTCAGGAATGGTCTTTTCCATCCCCTGCATGTTGTAGTTCATCACAAAGCTCTTGTAGCTTGGTGGGAGCGACTGGAGGATTCTGTCAATGACCGCCTCATCTGGGAGGTTAATGTTCAGCTGGGTCATACGGTTGTGCAACCCAGACATCTTCAGGATGTGCTCACTGACAGAACTGTTTTCCTCCATCTTACAACTGTAGAACTTGTCGGAGACATCATATCTCTCGACCCGGGCATGAGCTTGAAAAACTAGTTTCAGCTCTTCGAACATCTCATATGCTCCGTGGTGCTCAAAACGCTTTTGGAGCCCCGGTTCTAAGCTGTAAAGCATGCCGCACTGAACGAGGGAGTAATCATCAGCACGAGACTGCCAAGCATTCATAATGTCTTGGTTCTCTGGGACGGGAGCGTCACCTAGCGGTCCTTCTAGGACATATTGTTTCCTGGCAGCTATGAGGATGATCCTCAGGTTCCGGACCCAGTCCGTATAGTTGCTGCCATCATCTTTCAGCTTGGTTTTCTCTAGGAACGCGTTGAAGTTCATGTTGACATTAGCGTTGGCCATTGATCTACAAGACATATTTGCAAAGGTTTTAGACTAAGTTCATGATAATAAAGTTCTAATCAAATTATGAACTCCCACTTAGATTAGACATCCCTCTAGTCATCTAAGTGTTACACGATCCGAGTCGACTAGCCCGTGTCCGATCATCACGTGAGACGGACTAGTCATCGTCGGTGAACATTCTCATGTTGATCGTATCTTCCATACGACTCGTGTTCGACCTTTCGGTCTCCGTGTTCCGAGGCCATGTCTGCACATGCTAGGCTCGTCAAGTTAACCCTAAGTGTTTTCGCTGTGTAAAACTGTCTTACACCCGTTGTATGTGAACGTAAGAATCCATCACACCCGATCATCACGTGGTGCTTAGAAGCGACGAACTGTAGCAACGGTGCACAGTTAGGGGAGAACACTTCTTGAAATTTTTGTAAGGGATCATCTTATTTACTACCGTCGTCCTAAGTAAACAAGATGCATAAACATAATAAACATCACATGCAATTATATAGTTGTGACATGATATGGCCAATATCATATAGCTCCATTGATCTTCATCTTCGGGGCTCCATGATCATCTTGTCACCGGCTTGACACCATGATCTCCATCATCATGATCTCCATCATCGTGTCTTCATGAAGTTGTCACGCCAACGACTACTTCTACTTCTATGACTAACGTTTAGCAATAAAGTAAAGTAGTTTACATGGCGTTATTCAATGACACGCAGGTCATACAAAAAATAAAGACAACTCCTATGGCTCCTGCCGGTTGTCATACTCATCGACATGCAAGTCGTGAATCCTATTACAAAGAACATGATCTCATACATCACAATTCATCATTCATCACAACTTCTGGCCATATCACATCACATGATCAATCGCTGCAAAAACAAGTTAGACGTCCTCTAATTGTTGTTGCATCTTTTACGTGGCTGCAATTGGGTTCTAGCAAGAACGTTTTCTTACCTACGAATCACCACAACGTGATTTTGTCAACTTCTATTTACCCTTCATAAGGGCCCTGTTCATCGATTCCGCTCCAACTAAAGTGGGAGAGACAGACACCCGCCAGCCACCTTATGCAACTAGTGCATGTCAGTCGGTGGAACCGGTCTCACGTAAGCGTACGTGTAAGGTTGGTCCGGGCCGCTTCATCCCACAATACCGTTGAGCAAGAAAAGACTAGTAGAGGCAAGTAAGATGACAAAATCCACGCCCACAACAAAATTGTGTTCTACTCGTGCAAAGAGAACTACGCATAGACCTAGCTCATGATGCCACTGTTGGGGAACGTTGCAGAAAATTAAAATTTTTCCTACGGTTTCACCAAGATCCATCTATGAGTTCATCTAAGCAACGAGTCAAGGGAGAGAGTTTGCATCTACATACCACTTGTAGATCGCGTGCGGAAGCTTGCAAGGTGATGATGTAGTCGTACTCGACGTGATTCGAATCACCGATGACCAAGTGCTGAACGGACAGCACCTCCGCGTTCAACACACGTACGGGACGGGAGACGTCTCCTCCTTCTTGATCCAGCAAGGGGGAAGGAGAGGTTGAGGAAGACAGCTCCACCGGCAGCACGACGGCGTGGTGATGGTGGAGAGGCAGTACTCCGACAGGGCTTCGCCAAGCACACAACGGAGGAGGAGAGGTGTTGGGGAGGGGAGGGCTGCGCCTTGGAGGGTGGTGCGGCTGCCCTCCCCTCACCCCTCTATTTATAGGGGGAAGGGAGAAGGGGGCCGGCCCCCTAGAACCCATCTAGGGGGGGGTGCGGCGGCCTAGGGGAGAGGGGAGAGGGTGGCTTGCCCCCCAAGCCAAGGGGGCGCCCCCTCTAGGGTTCCCCCCTCAACCCTAGGCGCATGGGCCCAAGGGAGGGGGTGCGGCCAGCCCACCAGGGGCTGGCTCCCTGCCCCACGCAGCCCATGTGGCCCCCCGGGAGGGGTGGCCCCTCCCGGTGGACCCCCGGAACCCTTCCGGTGGCCCCGGTACAATACCGGTATGACCCCGAAACTTCCCGGTGTCCGTTTGACAACTTCCCATATATAAATCTTTACCTCCGGACCCTTCCGGATCTCCTCGTGACGTCCAGGATCCCATCCGGGACTCCGAACAACATTCGGTAGTCACATACTAGTCTTCCTAATAACCCTAGCGTCACCGAACCTTAAGTGTGTAGACCCTACGGGTTCGGGAGACATGCAGACATGACCGAGACGCTCTCAGTCAATAACCAACAGCGGGATCTGGATACCCATGATGGCTCCCACATGCTCCTCGATGTTGTCATCGGATGAACCACGATGTCGAGGATTCGATCAAACCCTGTATGCAATTCCCTTTGTCAATCGGTACGTTACTTGCCCGAGACTCGATCGTCGGTATCCCAATACCTTGTTCAGTCTCGTTACCGGCAAGTCACTTTACTCGTACCGTAATGCATGATCCCGTGTCCAACACCTTGGTCACATTGAGCTCATTATGATGATGCATTACCGAGTGGGCCCAGAGATACCTCTCCGTCATACGGAGTGACAAATCCCAGTCTCGATCCGTGTCAACCCAACAGATACTTTCGGAGATACCTGTAATGCACCTTTATAGTCACCCAGTTACGTTGTGACGTTTGATACACCCAAGGCACTCTTACGGTATCCGGGAGTTACACGATCTCATGGTCGAAGGAAGAGATACTTGACACTGGCAAAGCTCTAGCAAAACGAACTACACGATCTTTTATGCTATGCTTAGGATTGGGTCTTGTCCATCACATCATTCTCCTAATGATGTGATCCCGTTATCAACGACATCCAATGTCCATAGTCAGGAAACCATGACTATCTGTTGATCACAACGAGCTAGTCAACTAGAGGCTCACCAGGGACATATTGTGGTCTAAGTATTCACACGTGTATTACGATTTTTGGATAATACAGTTATAGCATGAATAAAAGACATTTATCATGAACATTGAAATATAATAATACTTTTATTATTGCCTCTAGGGCATATTTCCAACACTACTAGTATATGATTATTAAATATGCACAAAAAATACTTACCCGCATATCCTTTGAAAGTTGGTGAGTGGCTCCAGCAAGTCCATCCCGGGGAGCTCGGATGTAAGCATCCGTTGAGCTGAGAGCGTTGAACGCCTCTTCGGTGAAATTCGGGTCACGAATAGCCGCTCTTCGCCGCCGATGATTCATCACACTTTCCACTTCGGAGTTTGTGACAGATACATTATCCGAATCCTCTAGGGGATGACAATCCGGCATTGCTCCTGCATCCCCTCCAGTCCTTGTGGCAGGGTCCGGGGTTGGATTAGTCTGCGTATGGCCGGCCAGGTCCCCGTATATAGTCCGGTGTACACTCTGCATGTGATATGGCATAGCAGGAAACATCATCGTCCGATAATCCATTGAGTGTGTCTTAAAGAATTATACCTTTTTGACAAAGGAGAAGGCCCGACATATCGTCGTTTGCCTTTCTTTTCAAAGACGCGCCTTGTGCCAGTGTCGTCTTCCTAGAAGACGCCTTTGCTGTAGTATGATGGGATGAGCGTCGCCCCTTGGGAGCACGATACAGTATGGCAGGTGAGTCGCAAGGGGAAAAATCTCTTTGAGATGGTGTCTCCTGGGTACTTACATGGGAGGAGGGGAGAAGGCTGGGGTAATCGGCTATAATGGCCACCTCCGTGCCGTCGTGGCTCGTTTGATGAAATACTCCTTCCTTCAATTTTATAAATATATATGGGTCCTCTTCAAATCCGGGATCTAGGTCTCGATTATGGCTCTCCGGTTGTGGGGCGGGGCCGTAGATCTCCGTGACGACCTTTCTCCATTCCTGTTAAGAACAGCCATGTTAAAATTCGACTAGGCTTAATTAAAGAAGAAAATTGAGTGAGGCCCATGGTTGAAAACTTACCCAATCGATGGGGTTATACATGGAGAAACCTTCTCGGCATTTAAGGCGAATGAAGTTTTCCTTCTCCCCTTTGTAAAGAATAGCTGAGAGGATCGAGAAGAGGTGTCTAGAAGGGGGGGGGGTGATTAGACACTAAGTGCTAAAAGTAGTAGTTTTTAATTTCTCTAAGCTTAAGTGGAGTTTTGGCACAAGTTTAATAATCTCAATACAAATCAAGCAAGCATGCAAAAAGTATATGAGCAGCGGAAAGTAAAGCATGCAACTTGCAAGAATGTAAAGGGAAGGGTTTGGAGAAATCAAACGCAATTTGGAGACACGGTGATTTTTGAGCCGTGGTTCCGATAGGTGGTGCTATCGTACATCCATGTTGATGGATACTTCAACCCACGAAGGGTAACGGATGCGCGAGTCCACGGAGGGCTCCACCCAAGAAGGGTCCATGAAGAAGCAACCTTGTCTATCCCACCATGGCCGTCGCCCACGAAGGACTTGCCTCACTAGCGGTAGATCTTCACAAAGTAGGCGATCTCCTTGCCCTTACAAACTCCTTGGTTCAACTCCACAATCTTGTCAGAGGCTCCCAAGTGACACCTAGCCAATCTAGGAGACACCACTCTCCAAGAAGTAACAAATGGTGTGTTGATGATGAACTCCTTGCTCTTGTGATTCAAATGATAGTCTCCCCAACACTCAACTCTCTCTCACAGGATTTGGATTTGGTGGAAAGAAGATTTTGAGTGGAAAGCAACTTGGGGAAGGCTAGAGATCAAGATTCATATGGTAGGAATGGAATATCTTGGTCTCAACACATGAGTAGGTGGTTCTCTCTCAAAAAATGTAAGTTGGAAGTGTAGGTTTGTTCTGATGGCTCTCTCCACGAATGAAGAGGGGGTGGAGGGGTATATATAGCCTCCACACAAAATCTAACCGTTACACACAAGTTACCAATCTCGGTGGGACCGAATTGTGAAACTCGGTCAGACCGATTCAGCAAATCTAGTGACTGTTAGGATTTTCGGTGGGACCGACATGCAAATCGGTAGGACCGATATGATTAGGGTTAGGGCATAACGTAATCTCGGTGAGACCGATTACACAAACTCGGTAAGACCAATTTTGGTAATAAGCTAACCAGAGAGTTGGTCAGGTAAACTCGGTGGGACCGGTTCGCTCATTTCGGTGGGACCGAAATGTTACAAAAAGGAAACAGAGAGTTTACATTGCAATCTCAGTAGGACAAATTACTCAAACTCGGTGAGACCGATTTTGGTAATGGACATACACAGAGAGATTGTAATCCATCTCGGTGAGACCGAGATCCCTATCGGTGAGATCTATTTGCCTAGGGTTTGTGGCAGACATCTGAACTCGGTGGCGCCGGATAGAAAGAATCGGTGGGGCCGAGTTAGACTTTTGGTTTAGGTCAAATGTGGATGTGAGAAAGTAGTTGAGGGTTTTGGAGCATATCACTAAGCACTTGAAGCAAGAGCCTCATTAAGCAACACCTCATCCCTCCTTGATAGTATTGGCTTTTCCTATAGACTCAATGTGATCTTGGATCACTAAAATATAAAATGTAGAGTCTTGAGCTTCAAGCTTTAGCCAATCCTTTGTCCTTAGCATCTTGAAGGGGTTCCACATCCTTTAGTCCATGCCACTTCATTGTTGAACTTATCTAAAATATACTAAGTAAAAGTGTTAGTCCAAAAAGAGATATGTTGACATTAATTACCAAAATCACCCAGGCAGCACTTGTGCTTTCATTAGCCAACATGGCGCCCAAAGCGGCAAAATTGTCCATACCCTTGCGCCCACAGCGTGATGCGTCGTCCTCCCCGTTGTAATGCCACATAGGGAGCCTTCTGAATTGAAGAGGTTGGACGCACCGCGTTGTCGGGGAACGCGGTAATTTCAAAAATTTCCTACGATCATGCAAGATCTATCTAGGTGATGCATAGCAACGAGAGGGGAGAGTGTGTCCATGTACCCTCGTAGACCGAAAGCATAAGCGTTTCAATAACGTGGTTGATGTAGTCGAACGTCTTCGCGATCCAACCGATCCAAGTACCGAACGTACGACACCTCCACATTCAGCACACGTTCAACTCGATGACGTCCCTCGTACTCTTGATCCAGTTGAGGTCGAGGGAGAGTTTCTTCAGCACGACGGTGTGGTGACGATGATGATGAAGTTATCGGCGCAGGGCTTCGCCTAAGCACTACGACGATATGACCGAGGTGTGTAACTCTGGAGGGGGGATGACACATGGCTAAGACAAATCTTGGAGTGCCTTTGGGTTTCCCCTGCCCACGTATATAAAGGAGGGAGGAAGAGGAGGCCGACCTAGAGGGGGCACGCCAAAAGGGGGAGTCCTACTTGGACTCCCGGTCCAAGTAGGATTCGGCTCCCCCTTTCTTATTCCAACTAGGAGAAGGAAGGGAAGGAGGAAGAGGGGAGAAGGAAGGAGGGCGGCGGCGCCCCCTCCTAGTCCAATTCGGACCAGCCCATGAGGGGGCATGCGATCATCCCTTGAGGCCCTTCTCTCCTTTCCCGTATGGCCCATTAAGGCCCATTACTTCCCCCGACGAATTCCCGTAACTCTCCGGTACTCAAAAAAATACCCGAATCACTCGGAACCCTTCCGATGTCTGAATATAGCCTTCCAATATATCGATCTTTATGTATCAACTATTTAGAGACTCCTCCTCACGTCCGTGATCTCATCCGGGACTCCGAACAAACTTTGGTCATCAAATCACATAACTCATAATACAAATCGTCATCGAACGTTAATCGTGCGGACCCTATGGGTTCGAGAACTATGTAGACATGACCGAGACACATCTCTGGTCAATAACCAATAGCGGAACCTGGATGCTCATATTGGCTCCTACATATTCTATGAAGATCTTTATCGGTCAAACCGCATAACAACATATGTTGTTCCCTTTGTCATCGATATGTTACTTGCCCGAGATTCGATCGTCGGTATCATCATACCTAGTTCAATCTCGTTACCAGCAAGTCTCTTTACTCATTCTGTAATACTTAATATTGCAACTAACTCATTAGTCACATTGCTTGCAAGGCTTATAGTGATGTGCATTACCAAGAGGGCCCAAAGATACCTCTCCAAAACATGGAGTGACAAATCCTAATCTCGATCTATGCCAACCCAACAAACACCTTCAGAGACACCTGTAAAGCATCTTTATAATCATCCAGTTACGTTGTGACGTTTGATAGCACACAAGGTGTTCCTCCGGTATTCGGGAGTTGCATAATCTCATAGTGCGAGTAACATGTATAAGTCATGAAGAAAGCAGTAACAATGAAACTGTAATGATCATAATGCTAAGCTAACGGATGGGTCATGTCCATCACATCATTCTCCTAATGATGTGATCCCATTCATCAAATGACAACACATGTCTATGGTTAGGAAACATAACCATCTTTGATTAACGAGCTAGTCAAGTAGAGGCATACTAGGGACACTATGTTTTGTCTATGTATTCACACATGTACTAAGTTTTCGGTTAATACAATTCTAGCATGAATAATAAACATTTATCATGATATAAGGAAATAAATAATAACTTTATTATTGCCTTTATGGCATATTTCCTTCAGTCTCCCACTTGCACTAGAGTCAATAATCTAGTTCATATTGCCATGTGATTTAACACCAATAGTTCATATCTGTATGTGGTTAACACCCATAGTTCACATCACCATGTGATCAACACCCAAAGGGTTTACTAGAGTCAATAATCTAGTTCACATCACTATGTGATTAACACCCAAAGAGTACTAAGGTGTGATTATGTTTTGCTCATGAGAGAAGTTTAGTCAACGGGTCTGTCACATTCAGAGCCATATGTATTTTGCAAATTTTCTATGTATACAATGCTCTGCATGGAGCTACTCCAGCTAATTGCTCCCACTTTCAATATGTATCCAGATTGAGGCGTAGAGTCATCTAGATCGGTGTAAAAGCTTGCATCAACATAACTCTTTACGACGAACTCTTTATCATCCCATAACCAAAAAATATTTCCTTAGTTCTCACTAAGGATAATTTTGACCGCTGTCAAGTGATCTACTCCTAGAATACTATTGTACCCCTTTACCAAACTCATGGCAAGTTACACAATAGGTCTGGTACACAACATAGCATACTTTATAGAACCTACGGATGAGGCATAGGGAATGACTTTCATTCTCTTTCTATTTTCTGATGTGGTCGGGTTTTGAGTCTTGCTCAACTTTACACCTTGTTATACAGACAAGAACTCCTTCTTTGACTGATCCATTTTGAACTCTTTCAAAAACTTGTCAAGGTGTGTATACATTGAAAAAACTTATCAAGCGTCTTGATCTATGTCTATAGATCTTGATGCCCAATATATAAGTAGCTTCACTGAAGTCTTTCTTTGAAAAATCTCCTTTCAAACTCCCCTTTATGCGTTCCAGAAAATTCTACATTATTTCCGATCAACAGTTTGTCAATCACATTTACTTATCAGAAAGGTTGTAGTGCTCCCACTCACTTTCTTGTAAATACAGGCTTCACTGCAAGTCTGTATAAAACTATATGCTTTGATCAACTCATCAAAGCGTATATTCCAACTTCGAGATGCTTGCACCAGTCCATAGATGGATCGTTGGAGCATGCACACCTTGTTAGTACCTTTAGGATCGACAAAACCTTCTCGTTGCATCATATACAACTCTTCTTTAAAAAATATCCATATAAGGAAAACAATTTTGACATCCATTTGCCAGATTTCATAAAATATGGAAACTACTAACTTGATTCAGATGGTTTTAAGCATCGCTACAGTTGAGAAAATCTCATTGTAGTCAACAACTTGTCGAAAACCTTTTTCCGACAAGTCGAGCTTTGTAGATAGTAACACTACTATCAGCGTCCGTCTTCCTCTTATAGATCCATTTATTTAATATGGCTTGCCGATCATCGGGCAAGTCCACCAAAGTCCACACTTTGTTCTCATACATGGATCCCATCTCAGATTTCATGGCCTCAAGCCATTTCACGGAATCTGGGCTCATCATCGCTTCCTCATAGTTCGTAGGTTCATCATGGTCTATTAACATGACTTCCAGGACAGGATTACCGTACCACTCTCATGCAGACCGTACTCTGGAAGACCTACGAGGTTCTGTAGTAAGTTGATCTGAAGTTTCATGATCATCATCATTAGCTTCCTCACTAATTGGTGTAGGAATCATTGGAACTGATTTATGTGATGAACTACTTTCCAATTCGGGAGAAGGTACAATTACCTCATCAAGTTCTACTTTCCTCCCACTCACTTCTTTTGAGAGAAACTCCTTCTCTAGAAAGGATCCATTCTTAGCAACGATCCTGCCTTCGGATCTGTGATAGAAGGTGTACCAACAGTTTCCTTTGGGTATCCTATGAAGACGCATTTCTCTGATTTGGGTTCGAGCTTATCGGGTTGAAGATTTTTCACATAAGCATCGCAACCCCAAACTTTAAGAAATGACAACTTTGGTTTCTTGCCAAACCATAGTTCATAAGGCGTCGTCCCAACGGATTTTGATGGTGCCCTATTTAAAGTGAATGTAGTTGTCTCTAATGCATAACCCCAAAATGATAGTGGTAAATCGGTAAGAGACATCATAGATCGCACCATATCCAATAAAGTGCGGTTACCATGTCCGGACACACCATTACGCTGTGGTGTTCCAGGTGGCGTGAGCTGTGAAACTGTTCCATATTGTTTTTAAATGAAGGTCAAACTCGTAACTCAAATATTCTCCTCCACGATCAGATCATAGAAACTTTATTTTCTTGTTACGATGATTCTCCACTTCACTCTAGAAATTTTGAACTTTTCAAATGTTTCAGACTTGTGTTTTATTAAGTAGATATACCCATATCTTCTCAAATCATCTGTGAAGGTCAGAAAATAATGATACATGCCATGAGCATCAACACACATTGGACCGCATACATCGGTATGTATTGTTTCCAATAAGTCACTAGCTCGTTCCATTGTTCCGGAGAATGGAGTTTTAGTCATCTTGCCCATAAGGCACGGTTCACAAGCATCAAATGATTCATAGTCAAGTGTTTCCAAAAGTCCATCCGCATGGATTTTCTTCATGCGCTTTACACTGATATGACCCAAATGGCAGTGGTACAAATAAGCTGCACTATCATTATCAACTTTGCATCTTTTGGCATCAATACTATGAATATGTGTATTACCATGATCGAGATTCAATAAACCATCAACATTGGGTGTATGACCATAGAAGGTTTTATTCATATAAACAGAATAACAATTATTCTCTGTCTTAAATGAATAACTGTATTGAAATTAACATGATCTAATCATATTCATGCTCAACGCAAACACCAAATAACATTTATTTAGGTTCAACACTAATCCCGAAAGTATAGGGAGTGCTCGATGATGATCATATCAATCTTGGAACCACTTCCAACACACATCATCACTTCATCCTCAACTAGTCTCTATTTATTCTACAACTCCTATTTCGAGTTACTAATCTTAGCAACCGAACAAGTATCAAATACTCAGGGATTACTACGAGCACTAGTAAGGTACACATTAATAATATGTATATCAAATATACCTTTGTTCACTTTGCCATACTTCTTATCCGCCAAATATTTGGGGCAGCTCCACTTCTAGTGAACATTTCCTTTGCAGTAGAAGCACTCAGTTTCAGGCTTAGATCTAGCTTTGGGCTTCTTCACGGGAGTGACAACTTGCTTGCCATTCTTCTTGAAGTTCCCTTTCTTTCTCTTTGCCCTTTTCTTGAAACTAGTGGCCTTGTTTAATCATCAACACTTGATGCTTTTTCTTGATTTCTACCTTCGTCGATTTCAGCATCACGAAGATCTCGGGAATCGTTTTCGTCATCCCTTGCATACTATAGTTCATCACGAAGTTTTAGTAACTTGGTGATGGTGACTAGAGAACTCTGTCAATCACTATCTTATCTGGAAGATTAACTCCCACTTGATTCAAGTGATTGTAGTACCTAGACATTCTGAGTACATGCTCACTAGCTGAGCAATTCTCCTCCATATTTTAGGCGAAGTACTTGTCAGAGGTCTCATACCTCTTGACACGGGCATGAGTCTAAAATACCAATTTTAGATCTTGGAACATCTCATATGCTCCGTGACGTTTCAAAAACGTTTTTAAAGTCCCGGTTCTAAGACATAAAGCATGGTGCCCTAAACTATCAAGTAGTTATCATATTGAGCTAGCCAAACGTTCATAACATCTGCATCTGCTCATGCAATAGGTATGTCACCTAGCGGTGCATCAAAGACATAATTCTTCTGTGCAGCAATGAGGATAAACCTCCGATCACGAACTCAGCCCGCATCATTGCTACTATCATCTTTCAACTTAGTTTTCTCTAGGAACATATAAAAAAACATAGGGAAGCTATAACACGAGCTATTGATCTACAATATAATTTGCAAAGTACTATCAGGACTAAGTTCATGATAAATTAAAGTTCAATTAATCATATTATTTAAGAACTCCCACTTTGATAGACATCCCTCTAGTCATCTAAATGATCACGTGATCCAAATCAACTGAACCATGTCCGATCATCACGTGAGATGGAGTAGTTTTCAATGGTGAACATCACTATATTGATCATATCTACTATATGATTCACGCTCGACCTTTCGGTCTCCAGTGTTCCAAGGCCATATTTGCATATGCTAGGCTCGTCAAGTTTAACCCAAGTATTCTGCATGTGCAAAACTGGCTTGCGCCCGTTGTATGTGAACGTAGAGTTTATCACACCTAATCATCACGTGGTGTCTCGGCATGAAGAACTATCGCAACGGTGCATACTCAAGGAGAACACTTATACCTTGAAATTTTAGTAAGTGATCATCTTATAATGCTACTGCCGAAGTAAGCAAAATAAGAATATAAAATATAAACATCACTTCAATCAAGATATGTGACATGATATGGCCATCATCATCTTGTGCTCATGATCTCCATCACCGAAGCATCGTCATGATCTCCATCATCACCGGCGCGACACCTTGATCTCCATAGTAGCATCGTTGTCGTCTCGCCAACTAATGTTACTACGACTATCGCTACCGCTTAGTGATAAAGTAAAACAATTACATGGCGATAGCATTGCATAGAATAAAGCGACAACCATATGGCTCCTGCCAGTTGCCGATAACTTTGTTACAAAACATGATCATCTCATACAACAATTTATATCACATCATGCCTTGACCATATCACATCACAGCAAGCCCTGCAAAAACAAGTTAGACGTCCTCTACTTTGTTGTTGCAAGTTTTATGTGGCTGCTACGGGCTTCTAGCTAGAACCGTTCTTACCTACGCATCAAAACAATAATGATTTTTCATCAAGTGTGTTGTTTTAACCTTCAACAAGGACCGGGCGTAGCCACACTCGATTCAACTAAAGTTGGAGAAACAGACACTCACTAGCCACCTGTGTGCGAAGCACGTTGGTAGAACCAGTCTCGCGTAAGCGTACGTGTAATGTCGGTCTGAGCCGCTTCATCCAATAATACCGCCAAATCAAAGTATGGCATGCTGGTAAGCAGTATGACTAGTATCGCCCATAACTCTTTGTGTTCTACTCGTGCATATAACATATATGCATAGACCTGGCTCGGATGCCACTGTTGGGGAATGCGGTAATTTCAAAACTTTCCTACGATCACGCAAGATCTATCTAGGTGATGCATAGCAACGAGAGGGGAGAGTGTGTCCACGTACCCTCGTAGACTGAAAGCGGAAGCGTTTCAATAACGCGGTTGATGTAGTCGAACGTCTTCGCGATCCAACCGATCCGAGTACCGAATGTACAACACCTCCGCCTTCAGCACACGTTCAGCTCGATGACGTCCCTCGTACTCTTGATCCAGTTGAGGCCAAGGGAGAGTTTCGTTAGCACGACAGCGTAGTGACGGTGATGATGAAGTTACCGATGCAGGGCTTCACCTAAGCACTACAACGATATGACCGAGGTGTGTAACTGTGGAGGGGGGCACCGCACATGGCTAAGACAAATCTTGGAGTGCCTTTGGGGTGCCCCATGCCCACATATATAAAGGAGGGAGGAAGAGGAGGCTGGCCTAGAGGGGGCGCGCCAAAAGGGGGAGTCCTACTTGGACTCCCGGTCCAAGTAGGATTCGGCCCCCCCCTTTCTTATTCCAACTAGGAAAAGGAAGGGAAGGAGGAAGAGGGGAGAAGGAAGGAGGGGGGCGTCGCCCCCTCCTAGTCCAATTCGGATCAGCCCATGGGGGGGCGTGCGGCCACCCCTTGAGGCCCTTCTCTCCTTTCCCGTATGGCCCATTAAGGCCCATTACTTCCCCCGGCGAATTCCCGTAACTCTCCGGTATTCCAAAAAAATACCCGAATCACTCGGAACCTTTCCGATGTCCGAATATAGCCTTCCAATATATAGATCTTTACGTATCGGCCATTTTGAGACTCCTCGTCACATCCATGATCTCATCCGGGACTCCGGACAAACTTCGGTCATCAAATCACATAACTCATAATACAAATCGTCATCGAACGTTAAGCGTGTGGATCCTACGGGTTCGAGAACTATGTAGACATGATCGAGACACATCTCCGGTCAATAACCCATAGCGAAACCTAGATGCTCATATTGGCTCCTACATATTCTACGAAGATCTTTATCGTTCAAACCGCATAGCAACATACGTTGTTCCCTTTGTCATCGGTATGTTACTTGCCCGAGATTCGATCGTCGGTATCATCATACCTAGTTCAATCTCGTTACCGACAAGTCTCTTTACTCATTTCGTAATACTTCGTCTCACAACTAACTCATTAGTCACATTGCTTGCAAGGCTTATAGTGATGAGCATTACCGAGAGGGCCCAGAGATACCTCTCTGAAACACGGAGTGACAAATCCTAATCTCGATCTATGCCAACCCAACAAACACCTTCGGAGACACCTGTAGAGCATCTCTATAATCACCCAGTTACGTTGTGACGTTTGATAGCACACAAGGTGTTCCTCCGGTATTCGGGAGTTGCATAATCTCATAGTCCGAGGAACATGTATAAGTCATGAAGAAAGCAGTAGCAATGAAACTGTAACGATCATAATGCTAAGCTAACGGATGGGTCATGTCCATCACATCATTCTCCTAATGATGTGATCCCGTTCATCAAATGACAACACATGTCTATGGTTAGGAAACATAACCATCTTTGATTAACGAGCTAGTCAAGTAGAGGCATACTAGGGACACTATGTTTTGTCTATGTATTGACACATGTACTAAGTTTCCGGTTAATAAATTCTAGCATGAATAATAAACATTTATCATGATATAAGGAAATAAATATAATTTTATTATTGCCTCTATGGCATATTTCCTTCACGCATTATTGAAATCGCCAGTACCTCAACTATTGACAGTCCGGAGTGGGCGAGTATTCTGATCTTGCTCACTAGCCTCTTAATCTATGCACTGTCTTCTTCTTCATAACTTCGGGAATGCCAGCTGGCGCACTTCTTTAAAGGAGCAGTGCGAAATTCGGAAAGACCTTGCCGGATTGGGTCCGAGAGAACAACGTCTTCGATATAGAACCACTCTAAGGGCCACTCTTCGGATGCCTTCTTCGGAGTGTCGGGCAGGTATCCCGACTATGCGCCATACTTTGGCGCCGCTCACCTCTAATATGGATCCCTCTTGGGAGCAGGGGATGCGGCAAAAATATTTCCTCCATAAATTGAAATGGGCCTCACAACCTAGGAATAGCCCGCAAAGAGCAACGAAGCCTGCAATGTGCAGGATGGAGCCCGGCGTGAGATTGTGCAATTGGAGGCCATAATACTCCAGAAGACCTCTGAGAAAAGGATGAATTGGGAATCCCACGCCTCTCAGCGGGAAAGAGACAAAGCACACTCGTTCTCCTTTAGAAGGATTGGGGAAGTTCTCCGCCAGGGTTTCGCCATTGATGGAAGTTAATCCCGCCCGAACGGGGACTAGATCTAAGGGTGGGAGATATCCCTGCGTCTGAAGCTTAGTCAACTGGGCGTTGGATATTGAGCAGTTTTCCAGTCGCCTTTTTGAGGACTGAGGGGCGCGAGGAAGAACTAGAAGCGCTAGCCATGTTTGGATGAATTCCTATGGCAAGTTCTAAGGATTTTTGCCTGGTGAGGAATGGTATATGAGATTCAATCTCTTTAAATAGACGCCTTCCCCATACGGACAAGGGGTTATTTGCAAAAAATGCTTAGGTCCTTCATATTTGTTTGACACGTGGAGGCCGAGGCGACGGCGGCGCATAAGTTGAAGGGTATGGTATTTAATGTAAAAGCCGACCTATATAGAGTGCAATGGAGAACCCGCCTTCCAAAGCCGAAGATATGAAACCAGATACATCGTCGTCATTGAAGGCAAGTTCGGGGGCTACTGAAGGAGTCCTGGACTATGGGGTCCTCGGGGAGCCGGCCTATGTGATGTGGGCCAGACTGATGGGCCGTGAAGATACAAGACAGAAGGCCTTCTTCCGTGTCCGGTTGGGACCCTCCTTTGCGCGGATTGCAAGTTTGGAGTCCACGTGTGTAGTTTCCTTCCTCTGTAAACCGACTTTGTACAACCCTAGTCCTCTCCGGTGCCTATAAACTGGAGGGTTTAGTTCGTAGGGGCGATCATAATCATACAAGCTAGACATCTAGGATTTAGCTACTACGATCTCGAGGTGGATCAACTCTTGTAACTCCTATACTCATTAAATCAAGCAGGACGTAGGGTATTACCTCCATCAAGAGGGCCCGAACCTGAGTAAACATCGTGTCCCCTGCCTCATGTTACCTTCAATCCTTAGACGCACAGTTCGGGACCCCCTACCCGAGATCTGCCGGTTTTGACACCGACACCTTGGAGGTGCGGAGGATCTCGGCCCCCCGCCGGCGGGAGGGACCCCGTTCTCGTGTGGCGGTGGCGATGCCCCTTAGGAGGAATAATGTCTCCCACTTTCTATCCCCGTCCTGATGATGTGTCTAGCATCGTCGGAGGACGTGTGAAGGTTTGTCTCCGTCGGATCTTGTGCGATTCGGTTGGTGCTGGTCTTCAGTGGATCTGTTTGAATCCGGTCTTCGTTCGTCTTTGTTTGGGTGTTTACAAGTTTGATACTTCTGATCTACGACTTTCTTCGTCAGCGATGGTTGCTACTCTGGTGCGCTGGTCCTATGGGGCCTTAGCACGACGACTTCCCAACTGTCTACTAAAACAAGGTTGCCTGGCTCCGGTGAGGGAGGGGCGATAACAGCGGCGCCCCTTCGGCTCACTCTAGTGCTTGTAGTCGTCGCTATGGTCTACGGACATGGTTGTAATTTGTATTATCTCTGTTGTTCTTTGTACTGCCATGATTGAAAATGAATAGATTGGAAATTTTTCGAAAAGAAAGAGGATCTCGCATCTCAGCACTTGCGTGATTCAACAAATAAAGGAAAACGCCGTTTACTATTCGCGCTGGCTCTGCCCGGTGGAAAGGCACGCAACGAGCCAAGTGAAGTGACCGGCAGCCTCGCCTCGCCACTGGCCGTGTGCTCGGGTGGGTCGCGCGAGGCGCAGATATTTGCGCGCGCGCCGCAACGTTACGCGCCGTGGTTGGCCGACGCCGCCGCGACGCGGGTGCGTGGGGCTCCTTGTCTTGTCTCCCCGGTCTCCGGTGCTTCGCCCTCCTCCTCCTCCTCGCCGTGGCCGGCAGCGGGGCTCCGTCACGCGACCCCGGCATCCGCCGGACGCGACGCCCCGTCCTGTCAGACTTCACTCAGGGCGCGTCCTCGCTCGCACTAGCGCCGATGCCGGGCGTGTGCCCTCGGGTGGTGACCACCGGACGGGACGCGCCGGATGGGACCTGCGTGCCACACATGCGTGGACAAATTCTCTCCGATCGTGGCACGAACCTGGATGACGGACGCACCGGCACCGGTGCTCGCGCGCACGACGCCGTACGGCTGACTCTGGTTGCGCATGTCCTGTCTGAATTAAGTACGCACCATCCCTTTTCCTCTCCTCTCTCGCTCGGAGCTGAAATCTGCACTACCTAGACATGATTAGAAGAGTATTGTTCGAGTGTGCTATTATAATAATAGAGATATATGGACGGAGCTGCACCGCACAAAAAAAGACGGACCGGCTCACCACGATTGCTTGCTCCTGTGATTTGACCACCCCCTTAATTCGCTTTGCATCATATCCTGCTCAGTTTAGGTCATACTAGATCACGCGCCGCTGTTTTTGTGCACATATTTTTCCTTTTCCTTCCTGGTCAAAAATAGTCCAGCGTGCATCAGTGCATGCACGCACGCATGCATGTGGACTGAAGTCACTGAACATGCGACTGATTAGTTTTGGCCTTGGTGCATCGGAGGGAGAATATTATACACCGGCATGCACGAGCTTATCCTAGCCTTAAATAATGGAAGAAAAAAAAGATGCAGCCGCCAGGGCACTATTTCTTGTGCCTATGAGAAGCCAAGCACACGCGTGTGCTTCCAATTCGGATTAGTATGGACTACATTACATTACTGTACTACAGCTGTGTATTGTCACGTTTTCAACGTGTGCCTGTAATGGTGTGGTTCATGTTCATGCATTTTTTTTTTACAAGAATGAAAGCACAAGGGACCGGCCTAGCTTGTGCACCACACTATTTTGTTTTTCGTCCTGATCATAACAGTCCAGCGGCCGGTCCGTTTTCTATGTAATCAACTGTTATCTGGTCTTGCATGCATCCGTGCACGAAGCAGTGCTGTAATTAAATCTGCACCGCAGACAGTAACACATGCATGCATGTGGATTGAACATGTAGTACTTCGGCACGAGCTGATTCTACCCTTAACCAGTGAAAAGAATGCATTCAGCCGCCAGGGCACTGTTTCTAGTGTCTATGAGCAGCCAAGAACACGCACGCATGCATTTGGGTAGAACATACTGTGATTTAATTTAGCAAAGGGCACGCATGAGCTAATTCTAGTTTTAATTAGTGCATCCGATGGAGAGTATTATAGTACACGGGCATGAGCTAGTCCTGCTAGCCTTAATTAGTGAAGCGAATGCAGCCGCCAGGGCACTCACTATTTCTAGTGTCTATGAGCAGCCAGGAACATTGTTTAGTCCAATGGTTTAGTCCGGGACAGAGGAGGTTTTATCGTGGGTTTCGCCGCGTTTTCGACGGGCGTCTGCGACGTTAAGAAACCCAACCCTCTAGCTCACGCTTCCACTTTATGAGATCAATTTCGTGAACAGAAAACTTTTTCTTCTTTCTAATCGATCGGTTTCGTGAAAAGGATACTTTTTTCCGATCATCAAAGGGAAGAACGAAAGCAGACATATATAGGAGACCGGCCGTATGATGCAGCGTTTTCAACCTAGCCTTAATAACAGTGGCAGGCAAAGGCAGCTAACGGAACCGCAAATGTGGCAACACAAGTGCATACGGCGACCCGATCGGCATCTCGCCCGGCATATCGTCGTCTGCCTGATGGGGAGCCCCTCTTTTCCTTCCCTTCACTCATGGCCTCTGCAACTTTGCCTTGAAGTAGACCGTGCCGTCCGTCGGCCTCCTCCAAGAACGATGTATATGTTCATATTTGTGTAAGAGGAAATTGCACAAATACACAAATGTTTGAAGCCGAGGTAACGACAACCCTCAACTCAAGGACTAATCACTAACGAAAACATAAATTGCTCTGATTAGTCACCTGATGAGAAATATGACACGCGGGTCCCTTGCGTTAAGCTCTTTGGGAAATTTGAAATCTTCAAAAAATTATAAAAAAACTGATTGTTTAAAAAAATTCAAAAAATCTGAAATTTCAAAAAAAAACATGAAATACATTCCAGTAATTCAATCCATCTTTAGTGATCAATCTGGAAAATTTTCAGCCTATTTTCTCATACATGTACGGTTCGTTAAAAAGTGTTGGAACTTTAAGACGGCTAGAAAAAATAAGCTAAGCAAAATTCCAGCTTGATCAACAAACATGGACTGAACTACAAGTTTTTTTTTCCAGATTTTTTCTAAAATAACAGATTTTATGAAACTTTGAATAATTCATATTTCTCATTAAGTGACTTGTTAGATCAATATGCTGTTTTTTTACTGGTTAGTTAGGGCTTACTTTTTTGTTAAAATCCCCTAGAGTTGTGGTTATTTGTTACCCCGGCCCCAACAGTTGTGTATTTGTGCAATTTCCTCTATTTGTTTTCGTAGAGGAAGCCAGCATGGCAGTTTTATTCATTTGGTGGCTTTCGCGAGGTGCGGCTTGTGACGGAGGCCATTTTGTCGGTGGGCAAGGGAGGCGGTGGTTGGTGGGCTTGTCGGCGCCGATGCAGGCCGATGTGCGCCCGTGGTTACGTGGAAGCTTGGGTGAAGCCCTATCTTGACTTGGTGTCGTGACCAGCGATGACGGTCGTCATTCACCTTCCGAAAGGCATCGCTACATTGTTGTCGCACCCCTACCGCGTGTGTTTGGTCACTATTGCGGCTCCGAGGGGGACACTTTGATCTTGTGTGATCGGACGATGACGACGCTTTGATGTTGTTTCCCCCTTGAGGTCTTTGTCTTTGGAGTTGGGCATTGGCGAGCGGGAGCTGTAAAAGGTGGCGGTGTTTGCGTCGAAGCTTATGTGGCAATGATTATGGGGGGAGTGATTTCGAAGACGTGGCTATAGCTGAGGTGGTCGGCTCTTCTCCGACGTGTTCGTGGGATTGCCTTAGCTTGTTTGTTGCTATGAAGTCAAAACTGCGGTGGCGGGGTCCTAGTGACGTACGATGACGGGTTCATGGGCAGCAAGTGGTCCGTTGGGTGATCTTCCACGACACCTACGGTGCCTAGTTCTCCTTCGTAGTTCTTCGTCAAAGTCGGAGCTAACAGTCTGGTTGTAGGTGCTCCCACTTTTTCTATAGTGTGTGTTGGGTCGACGATCACCTATATTCAAAGTCGGAGTCATTTGCTCAAGGTTTAATGACGGGCCTGCTAGGAGAGGAGTGATAACGATGACACATGCGTGTTGCCTCGACATATGATTCTTTGTGTTTGATTATTATATAATTATATTTTTAATTAAATACAAATAGTATAATAAAATAGAAATCGTCATACATATTTGCATGTTGAGGTGAACCTTTTCCCGGTCAAACTCACATGCGGAGCTCCCATCAGGAATTATTTTGCAGGGCCAATAAGTGGGAGACATGTGTCCTCGCGCGGGTCAACACCTCACCATTAGGTTAGATGTTTATCATGGGGGAGGAGAAGATGCACGGCCGATTTTCTTTCTTTCTTTCTTGGAGTTGACTCGCACAAAAATGCCAGGCCCAGAAATGTGGCAGCAACTAATGGATGTCCCACAATCAGAAAGTGATGCTACATTATTGTACCTACCCCAATTCTTTCTCTTCACCACTTTTGCAAGTGCAGGCACGGTTCATCTGCATTGCACGGCTCGTCTGTTTGCGAGGTCCAATCGGGATGACATGAGCGTTATCCATCCACCCCCAAGACACGGCACGGCATCCAGTTCTCCGGCTACTCGATTGGAATCCCGTTTCTTCGGGGCTTCCCAGATATGCTAAGGCCAGACGGGACCTATATCTGGCAAGCAAAACAACGTAGACCGACCGACCCAGGTGATCGGGCAGGCGATCCTGTCTCACACCCACCCTCGACACGCATATATTCTTTCACCGCCTCGTTGAGTCAAGACTTGACGTCGCTGCATTGCATGGAAGTTGTGAGAATTGGCATACGTGTTTACGGGTAATTGAGGGGAAGAAGCGGACAAAGCAGAGGCGACAAAGGCTGCAACCAGACAAAAAAATAAAAATCCAGAAGCATGCACAGAAGCATTTTAACAAGAAATTTTAATCAAAGCCTCTGCATCATTGTGATGCACATAGACACACACATATTAACTGAACAATGAGTATCAAGGTTCAATACATTGAAATTTCTAATTTCTAATAATAATAAAAGCAAGCCACAACTAATCAAAATAGAATATATGCCTACACACATAGCCTACTATTGAAGCGCCATCCAAAAATGCCTCCTCAACTTTATTTTAATTTGGTTCAACTTCCGAATACACAACCAGAACGGAAATGCTCGGAATCATCTGTGTCCTTTTACCGCAAACGCTCAAAATTGAAGGCTTGCCGCGTGTCGTCGTGTCGCGTTGGAACCGTATTGCACCGGTGCAAAAATGGTCCCTGCTTTCTCATTCTAGATAGACAAGCTCATATTTTAATTACTCCGTAACTCACCTTTCGAACCATATGATGGCTGTTGGCTCCAAATCCTATCCTAGTTTCTGAGCCCCTGATGCTCCGCTCCTTCTTTATTTACACTAACCAGCACCACGAAGCAAACTCGGCCACTGTTCGGGCTCACAAAAGCCAGATCCTTATTTATTTATTTATTACTGAAAATTCACAAAAAGCCAGATCTTTGAGCCACATAACTAAACGTACGCGCGCACGCAGGCGAAGATACACAAGAAACCACAAAAGAAAAGAAAGAAAGGAACACGAAAACGACGCATTCGGCAAGCACATCCCGGGGATGCGAGTGCACAAACCGCTTTATGTATTATTCGTGGCGATCGATGGTGCGTGGTTAAGTGTCGTACTGCGAGCAGCACTAGTGGCCCTCCCCCCTCCCTTCCTCCCTCTGGATCCATGAACGAAGTGCTGCGGCCAGGGCCGGGCTGCCACTCTGACGGAACGGGAGCCCAACGGCTGTCCGCCTCCATCGGCGTCGCCTCAATCATCCAAACTCCTCTGCTTTCCACAAAGCGATGATCGGCGGTTTGGTTCACTCGTATATGGCGTCACCTTTCCGACCACCACCCAAAGCCGGTCGATGAGATGCTGCTGCCACAAATCTAGAGCAACACTGTTTCCGGGCCTGTGGACAGCGCACGCAAAAGATGCTTGCCATTTGCTTTGGGTACATACATGCCTGGCTGCATGGCATGGATATCTGAAACCTGGGTTTAGCTGTACAACGAATATAATATACTCCCTCCGTGCCATAATGTAAGATGTTTTTCTACACTATAATAGTGTCAAAAAACGTCTTACATTATGGGACGGAAGGAGTACATGCGTGGGATGTGCGTGGACTTGTTAGATTCATGATTTTTCATATTTGAAAGTTCAAAACAAATTTTGGTTGTACCGACGAATATAACATACATGTCTAGAGTCTAGTCATTTTCGACAACGATTTTGCTATTTTTCCATGGCGGCCGAGGAATAACTATTTCCGAGTGACCCGGAGAACCATTTGATCTGGATGTTAGGGTCTGCGCAAGTGCAGAAGGACGAGAAAATCTTGACCAGACCGCTACCAAGAAATACACCCTCTGTTTCTAAATGTAAGACATTTTAGCAGTTCAATTTAAACTATCAAAACGTCCTGCATTTAAAAACAGAGGTACTCCATAGTCATCTATTTTGGGTCATCTATTTTGGAACGGAGGGAGTAGTAACTAGTATTTTCTAAGTCGACTGATCCATAGTCACTCTGTTTTGAAAAAAAAGACAATGAGTCTATTTTCTTGACTTTTTTTTTGAAAGGGTCTATTTTCTTGACTTGGTTGCCATGTCGTTGTTACTTTTCATTTTATTCATTCCTTTAATTTTCTTAAGGAATTGCTGTTAGTTGTCAAATAAAGGTGTGATGGAGGCATCTTCTCCTGTTTAACTTGATTTTCTATGTGTTTTAGTTGTCAACTAAAGGTGTTGTGGGGCCACATTCCCTGTATCAATCTTTTATTCCCAAAAAATTAAAGACAAACAGTGCTGAAAGGCGTGTATGATATGCCTCTCATCCACCATGTTGCTAGTTTGTGTTAATGGATTTGAAAAATCCCTTAATTGATTTGCTATGAATTTTGCTACCTCAACAGTTACTGGAATGAAGTGTGTCTACATATACTAGAAGTAGATACTAATAAGACCATGATACAAGTAAATCGCGTTAGTATTCAGTACTACCTAACTCAATCCCTTCAGATAAAGACAGGGAATTTCAGCTAACATCATGCCTTATGCTCCACAGCGAGAGGGATTGTGCCTAACCCTTCGCTGTCTAAATAAGCCCTAAAATGCTGTCGCGTCCCTCCTGAATATACCTAAGGTATATGGCAAATCCGATCAAGATCTAGCTTTAATTTTCCTTTCGGAAATCAGATGCAGGAGATAGTAATATACCAAACCACCATGCATGCATCCTTCCTCGTAGGCTCGACACCATGCTAGTGATCCAAAGCTGGGTTTACTAATCAAAGGACCTGGGATTCCCGAACAAACTCATAGGTGTCGAGCTTGCAAGGCCCGAAACATTGTATAACGCTAATCTAATGGCCGAGCACGAGTTGATCTACTTCACTGGCTCTCTAGTGGCCTAACTATTTCTGTTGGTTTATTCCCACAGTGGCTACATGTCCTGGTGTCCATCATCATCCATCAGGCAGATGTCCTGTCCCTGTGGTGGATCTCATGCCACTCTAACTGGGCGCAAGAGTTTAATTCTGTCCCTAAGCTAAACTAATGCGGGTGACGAGAAAAGCTAGAGGTCGACCGGGCATCTAGTTGGGCCACTGATTGATGAAAGAAAAATTAAAGCAGGGTTTGGCATGGATTAACTGGAATAATTAAAAATGATAATCACGGTAGACAAGACTACTCGGGCAAGTCAAGTCATGGAATGTGCGAGCGAAGAGGGGAGAAAATAAATTAACCCGCAATGTCAAGACTACTCTTGGGAAAGCAAAGGTTAACTGATGGAGGATTAGTTTATGGCGGGCATAGCATTGTTTTGGATATAGTTGGCCCCCGAAAGGAGAAAGGTGGTGGTGGTGTGTGTGTGTGCGCCTCATGGCCTTGTACCAAATCGACAAGACGAAAGCCGCGAAACTCTAGAAAAAACAATGGACAGAGAGAGAAGATGGCTTCTCCCTCTGGACTGAGGCAGCTATAGCGGAGCCGCCTTGGCTGCCAGGCTATAAAAGGAAGGCCCTCGCACCAACCCGGCCATTGCCTCCTCCGCTCACCCAGAGCTAGTTAAGCAGCAAGCAAGCCCGTCCAGAAGCGAAACCGAGCCACCACCATCTGCTTTCTGGCTCCTGAGCCCAGCTCTCTCCACTCCCCATCAATCTTTGCCGATCAAGCGACCATGCTGCACCATTACCACCATGGCGAAGTGGCCAGCCTGCACTGCCTCTCGCCCCCGAACCCGCCGTTCCACACCCACTACCACCACCCCGGCATGATCGCCGCCGGCATGACGCCCCCTCCGCCCTTCCACTTCTCACCGGCCGCCTACGAGTATGAGGACGAGCCTATGCTGCAGGAAGCGCTGGCTGCCATCGGCAATAACAGCCCGCCCGGCTCCGGCGGGGCTGGTGATGACATCCATGGCCAGGTGCTGGCTTCGGCGGCGGAGGAGGAGCGGAGGCGGCGGAGGATGGTGTCCAACCGCGAGTCGGCGAGGCGGTCGCGCATGCGCAAGCAGCGGCAGCTCAGCGAGCTGTGGGCGCGGGTGGCGCACCTCCGCGGCGCCAACCGCCGCCTCCTCGACGAGCTCAACCGCGCAATGAGGAGCTGCGGCGACGTCCGCCGCGACAACGACCGGCTCAGCGCCGAGAAGGCCGAGCTGGAGGCCAGGCTCGAGCAGCTCATGCAGCAAGCACAACAGAGCAACAACGCCTCCTCAGAGCCATGCGAGAAAAACACCACTGTCGCCGCTGCTGAATAAACCATTCTTATCTTCTCATTTTAACTACCAGGATCGTTAATTATTGCTGTAGTATACTCAAATAAGGCGTGCGTTGAGGGGTTTGATCGGCTTAATCGTTTCTTAATTTTATTAAGACTGGGGTAATAATACATACCCTTAGCTACGTACTACTACTGCCCATTACTGTCATCTTTTTTGGCAAGGTGCAAGTGGCTAGATGAATATGGATTGGGTGTTACTGACGAGTTGCCATCAGTGGACAAATTATAGTGCAACATGATCATACGGATGATGAAACAAGAAACCGCTCGAAACCAGTGTGGATTGAGAAACCATACAATCTCTACTCCTAATGGACGAATTGGTTGAATAGTCCCCCCACTTTCAATCGGTTTATTTTCAACCGGTTTATTTTCAACTGGTTTTTCTTCGTCCCACCTCTCACCAGCCCCTCCCACCGGTTTTTCTCTTTTCTCGTCTGACCGGCAATACGCAACGTATTTATGGTAATCAATCATAATTAATCCACGTATCTCTACTCCTAATGGACGAATTGGTTGAATAGTCCCCCCCACTTTCAACCGGTTTATTTTCAACTGGTTTTTCTTCGTCCCACCTCCCACCAGCCCCTCCCACCGGTTTTTCTCTTTTCTCGTCTGACCGGCAATACGCAACGTATTTATGGTAATCAATCATAATTAATCCACGTATAGTAATAAATCAATCCAGGTATGGTAAGGTCATAATCTCTACTCCTAATGGACGAATTGGTTGAATAGTCCCCCACTTTCAACCGGTTTATTTTCAACCGGTTTTTCTTCGTCCCACCTCCCACCAGCCCCTCCCACCGGTTTTTCTCTTTTCTCGTCTGACCGGCAATACCCAACGTATTTATGGTAATCAATCATAATTAATCCATGTATAGTAATAAATCAATCCAGGTATGGTAAGGTCATAACTCAGGAAATTTTGAATATGGTAATAAATTTAAATTACCCCAAAGGCTATCAATCCAGGTATGGTAAGGCCATAACTCGGGAAATATCGAATATGGTAATAAATTTAAATTACCATCAGGTATGGTAAGGCTATCCACGTACAGTAATAAATCATATAGTAATAAATTATAATTAATCCACGTATAGTAATAAATCAATCCAGGTATGGTAAGGTCATAACTCAGGAAATTTTGAATATGGTAATTATATGGTAATAAATTTAAATTACCCCAAAGGCTATCAATCCAGGTATGGTAAGGCCATAACTCGGGAAATATCGAATATGGTAATAAATTTAAATTACCACCAGGTATGGTAAGGCTATCCACGTATAGTAATAAATCATATAGTAATAAATCATAATTAATCCACGTATAGTAATAAATCAATCCAGGTATAGTAAGGTCATAACTCAGAAAATTTTGAATATGGTAATTATATGGTAATAAATTTAAATTACACCAAAGGCTATCAATCCAGGTATGGTAAGGCCATAACTCGGGAAATATCAAATATGGCAATAAATTTAAATTACCACCAGGTATGGTAAGGCTATCGATCCAGGTATGGCACGCCCTCACCTGATCACCTATCACAATCTCCAGCCCCACGCACGCACCAAAGAACCCACCGGCACCAAACGCAGCTCCTCTCGATCCCCTCGAGTAAACGCCGCCGCCGTCGTGCGATCTTCCTAACACAGACGCCGTCGCCGCCTCCTTCCCACCTACGGCGTCCCCCACGTCCATGGTGACGGCGCTCGCGTCCTACACTGACCCTCCGCCTCATATAGGTTGGTCGTTGATGGAGTGGGATGTGCCGCTGCGGTTTGGGGAGGCGCAATCACGATCTGGTTGGGATCTCAGTGTGGAATCGTTCTCTGCGATGAAGGATGGCGCTGCCTCCCTGGCAAATGGGATCGGAGGAAGGGGCTCTACGTCGTGAATGTCGGCGAGGCAGCGGCCGAAGGCGAGCCCGACGGTGAGCACGGGTGTTCGTCCCATGAAATAGGCGGCCACGGAGGGCGGATCTGAGGCCACCCCAATCGCCGGTGGCCCTTCCTCCCATCGATCATCGCCTCCATTCTCTCTCTCCTCTAAATCTTTGTCGCTCCTGCCTGATTCTGGCCGACGCCATCCGGCTCTCGCATCGACCACCACCAGCACGGCTGCGAACGAGGCGCAACCGCAGACGCCGCCGCCGCCATCCTCATCCACCTCCTCCACCATCCTTCCCAGCCGTCGTCGGGGGCACCCGCCATCTGCGCTCTAGCCCACCCGCTCCCTCCTATCCCCTCCCCCTGCCTGCCAGCCCCGTGATCCATCGCACAGATGGCAGGTACTACAGCGACCTCCTCCCCAGCGGATCCGGCCTCCTCCGATGGATATCCATCCTGGGCACCGCCTTATTCTCATGCGTGCACGTCTATATCAACGTCTCATTCCACCTCACCTGAGCCTTTACCTTCCCACCTCTGCTTCAGATCCACATCACTTTACAAGGTATGTGCTTGATTGTTCCAAACTGGATCGATGGATTGTGCAAGGTACTTTGGGTGTCCATTCTCTCTCTCCTCTAAATCTTTGTCGCCCCTGCCTGATTCTGGCCGACGCCATCCGGCTCTCGCATCGACCACCACCAGCACGGCTGCGGACGAGGCGCAACCGCAGACGCCGCCGCCGCCATCCTCATCCACCTCCTCCACCATCCTTCCCAGCCGTCGTCGGGGGCACCCGCCATCTGCGCTCTAGCCCACCCGCTCCCTCCTATCCCCTCCCCCTGCCTGCCAGCCCCGTGATCCATCGCACAGATGGCAGGTACTACAGCGACCTCCTTCCCAGCGGATCCGGCCTCCTCCGATCGAGATCCATCCTGGGCACTGCCTTATTCTCATGCGTGTACGTCTATATCAACGTCTCATTCCACCTCACCTGAGCCTTTACCTTCCCACCTCTGCTTCAGATCCACATCACTTTGCAAGGTATGTGCTTGATTGTTCCGAACTGGATCGATGGATTGTGCAAGGTACTTTGGGTGTCGTCATTGACGGCAATTGTCACGCCATGCTACCATCGGAGGGGTCCCTCATCGATGATTAGGGTCTTCCGAACTGCACGAGCTCCACTGAGAAGGATGTTTTCAATTCTGGTTTTGCCTACATGCTTTCTTTGCCTGTATCTACTTAGCTAATGTCTTCTTATAGATAGTAGCTGCTGAAGTGGTGATCAAAGTTGTTCACTATAAGGAAACAACCATGATAACAAAAGTGTATATTCCCTGACCTTTGACCTGAAGTACTTTTTCATTAGAAACTTGCAACAGCCAGGCATTGAAGTTAGCAACAGCTTCGTACGTACTGAACTAATTTGCAGCAACACGTACTGAACTAAGTTAGGTTATGCTCATCGTTCCAACATGCTTAGTGATAACCACCTAGCAAGCTGATCAAACATGAAAAAATTGAAGTGCTACTGCTAATCGTACTATTCTGAATGTGAAAATCTATTTAATTGGCTCTTCTCTAATTGTACACTTGCATAAATCTCAGATCTTGCAAATTACAGTATAACCATAAAAGTCATGCTTTGACTCCTATAGGGCCTTTTGCACTTTAATATGACTAATAGTTTGCCTTAATATCACAGATTGTATTACTACCTTTCTAAGTGAATGACATTCAAGAAGGTCATTAAATAAAACCAAGAAATCCTTCTGGTATTGGAGTGTAGGAAAGTTGAGACTATAAAACCAAAAGGTTATATTTACGTTTATTAGAGAAGGTTCTTTACTTTTTATAGGAAAACACAAAATGTTGCGATGTAGAGTCTAGGTGGTGGACCTCCTTGATCCACTTCGTGGATGAGGGCGACTCCGGTCCTGGCACCCATAGTGCCAGTGATCCAAAAATCATAGGGCCTGGATATAGCTCTAGCAGACGTATGCGGCTTGCGCATCGAGCTTGGTCGTCTCGAGCATGGAGATAGGCGAGTTGTAGACCAAGAGCTGGTACAAAGATAGGCGAGTTGTAGACAAGAGCTGGTGGGCAGCAAGAAACGCATGCACACCAAAGAACAAATCTGAGTCACATGCCTACTTCTATTGGTTTCTACAAAGAGCGGCTAGCTTAGATCTTAGACCAATCGGTCACTGTCGAGGTCGCCAAGGTGATCTTACAGCACCGCCGTGGAGATTTCTCATGATTTTATGTAGGCAAGCCGCAAGCGGTGGTGGTGATTGGCTGGGTGGTGTCGCTGCCTTGGGAAGAGACGAAGTGATGGTAAAAGTAAGCAGGATCCGATGATTCTTCCGTGGCGATAGCCAAAGTCAAGATGTCGACTACAGACTCGTCGCAGACTTGCAGTGAACCTGGATGCGGCGAGCCTGATTTGTGGATCGATGGCGGGTCTTGACTTTGTTAGGCTGGGATTAGATGGTTGCGGAGGGTGGTGTGCTTGGTTGGGTTCCCATGGAAGAATGTGGCCTCCTCGTGGATCTGGTCATGCCCATCCTAGAGAACATTGTGTCCCTAGCTCCCTCGAGGAGCAAGGACAGTGCAAGCGGCAGCAGGGGGTAGGGGTAGATGTGGGGAGGGATGTCGGCGGCTGCTCGAGGTCATCATGATGAAACCCTTGACGTCCCATCTTTATCAATGGAAGTGGAAGAGCACGAAGTCGAGATTGGATAGGAGTTTGAGTTCTTTTTGGCACCGATCGGTTCCCCACTTTAGAGATGTATTTTTTTTGCGTGCGAGCAAACAGTGGGTTGATTCTAAAAGGGATAGGCACTTTTCAACAGAAGTGCATGACGGACCAAAAATATGACCTCATTTTATTCGTTTGATAGATATCGTATTATTCGTTGTTGTTCGTTCGGTGAAATTTCCTAATATTTGATTGTTGTGTTTCTAATTAGAGCACCCCATAATCACCTAATATGAGGGGATGATAAATGAAAGATACTGATTATAAATTTTGAAGAGCCCGTGGCAACGCACGGGCGTTATACTAGTACCATTGGTTTCTTCTTCCAAAGAAAAAAAAGACGCTTTCCACTGATAATGATGTGGCGACTGACGAGTGGACTAATGCCCTGTACTTGCAACAAAGTTGTATTTCCATGAAAAACAGGGGACCCGATTGTTTGGATTAATTCATGTTATCTTGAGTTTTACCCCCAAAAAATTCAGTGACTGTGTGCCTAAGAGTTGCGACAAACCAGACCCTTGTTTTAACTTCAGCGGAAAAAACTATAAGCTAAATTATGAAACTGCTGAAATCTGAAACAAGGCTAAATTCCCCTAAAAACAGAGCTAAATGATCTCACACGCAAATAAGGAACTGATAATAAGGCTTACGTGCCAAATCCAGTGAGCTCATGGAAGATTCAGATATCCCAAATCAGGGTATAAAACAGTTTTGCATCATTATGCGCCCTTTCAGTGGCAAGTGTCGAAGATACAAAATCCTAAACAAAAGTGTGCAGAGTCTTGAATCAAAAAAACAGAAGTCAAATTTGTATGTAGGTGCCAAGATTTAATATGAAAATTATGCAGTAACATGGCAGAGAATATAGAACCAAAAACCATACCAAAATTAACAGGATTCAGGTGCATTGCAAATCTGCAGTTGGCAAGCTGTCATCAAATCAAGTGTCCAAGCCTGCGTGAGCGTGTGAATACAAAACGGAAAGGCATGGACCAGTGCGAGGTGCTCACGTCACAGGGACCCTGCAAAAGTGGCCTGAATTGCTTCAAAAAGCAAGAGCTTTGGCACATAATATACTTACTTGGGTTGGGTGGACAGCCGGGGACAAGCACAATATACTGTCTTTGCGGTGGTGATGATGGAGCTTTCATCTAACAGGACAAGAACAGGAAGGAACTGCATTACCTCAAAAAGCTGTTTAAATAGAGTTAACTTTCGGGTGTTGCCTATGTATATCCAGTTCTGTCTATGGTTATGTAGATAAGAACAATTGCTAGCACAGTGCACAGGTAAATCAGGGAAAGGAAAAGGCAAGTGCTCAAATTTAGACATAAACAAGAGATGAAGGGTGTTCAACGAAGAACCGAGATGACCAATAGTAAACACTACAGTGAAACATTACCTGCATGCTTCCCATTTTGATATAAAAAAATTAAATTCAAAGTGCATAGTACAATCATTGTTCGCAACAAATGCTGCTGAAAAAAGATCCGATGAAATGAATCTAGCATCGCCTAACATGCAGGGCAGGTTATTTTTAAAAGATAACTTGCATGCCTCAGGTAGCATATACCTTAAGACTTAAGGCAACAAATTGTAAACAACACATGCTGCTGAAACTGGTTCAACGAAATGAATCAAGCATCGCCGACATACATCTGCTGGACAGGTTTTTAACTTTTTATTATATGATAACTTGCATGCTTCGGGTTGTTGCATGTCTTCAGGCGTGAGAAGAACATACAACAACCCACTAGACTGCTGTTATCCCATCAGGTCTCCTTTGATGCCTCTCTCTTGCCAGGTGTTAGATTGTTTTCTGTTGCCAAAACACCTTCATTATTCTTTGGTGAAGCTTCAGCTACCACAGATGGAGAATCGTTCTTAGCAGAGGATTCTGCTGCTTAAGATGGAGAATCCCTCTTCTCATGGCTATTCTTCTCTCGGAGAAAATTTACCGGGTCCGCGTACGAACTTGTACATGGCCACCTACAAATGAACAATGGAGATGAATGCAATATTCAACTTTGAGATATTTACACAAAAGCACACAGAAAACACACCTACTTGAACGGATGGTTTCACCTTCAACAATAGTTTCTTCTTCAAAGATTTTTCCTATTAACACAACAAAGATGAGGAACTGAACGTTGACATGGTCTAATAGCAAAAGAAGGGCCAGCTTATACTTAATAATAATCAGGAAATGTGAACATAATTATCATTCATTTAGACAAGTTTGCAGACTAGCTGCTGTACCAGTGTTCAGTACTGAGTTCTGAAAAAGGCAAATATGCAAATTGACCTAAAAGGCCACCTCAGTAATGAGATGTCCCATTCCATAAAGTCACTTCTTTTATCCTCTTTCCCCCTGAGAATTCATTTAAGTAGGAGTCTGCTAGTGGACACTAGTAAAGTATATGGAAATTCAAAAAGGAAATGGCAGCTTATCAGAAAATGTGACCATAAAGTATGTAGCTATTCTTAACAATTTTCATTAGTATGTTCCCATAACCATAGAACCGTAGTGCTTCAACATGTTGATCAAGTCACTTGTTAAATAAAAGGGTCAATTCACAAAGTGTAATCAATAACCATATACCATGACCATGACTACTCAATGCTGAATTGCTGACTAAGTAACATGGCCCCATACTAAGAAACAAATGGATCATTGTCAATATGGAGTGACAAACTAGGCATGAAGATCAAATATAGCATGTACTTGCGCATAAATAATTACAATCAAAGTTCATACCATATATGCAAAATATCATGTGGGAGATATCACTCATTGGCAAAAACATAGCCGCGGACCCATGGCTCTTGACTTCTTGTTGAAACTCAGGGTTACTGGTAGTAAGTTAGCTAATTTAACAATTAAAATGTGACCTTTGGTAGAGATATTTCAAAATAATGGATCAGATTTTCAGTTATTGATATCTGGCTGACATGTGAATGAAAACACGCAAGTTATTTCCTTATTACCAGGCAGCTAAACAACAAGACAGGCCGTATTTTTTCATTTTTAATATGAACCAAGTAACTCACTCGAAATCAGATGAGCTTAAATCAACCCTGCCTCTACAATCTACATACTTGGAAGTCGTACATTAGAAAATAAACAAGTAGAAACATGAAACATCATTATATTTCGAGATCAACCATCAAGATGCGACGCCTGATGCAGAGGTTGTGTGCTTATTGGTATGGAGCTCTGGCCCCAAGGCTTGCGGTATTTAAAATTCTGGTAGATGTTGATTAGAAACCATGTTTTCATTGATGCGATGAAACCTGAATGTTTTTCAATTCAACATGTACTACCCAATGTCTGTTGTCCACTTTATACAATGATATAACTGGATTTTAAAAGGCGTAAAATTTGCAACAGAATTCTGCCCTTAACTTAATTGTGGAGCAGATAGCAACTAATATGTAGGATGCTTTTTGTCCTACCCACACTGAAGAAAACTTAAACAATACAACTACGAGGTTTAATTCCTTCTACTTATTTCATCCAAATTTTTTTTAAAGCAACTTGATACATTGTGAACAAATGGCAACTGCTACAAGACCAGGCGAAAAGAATGGCCTATCTAACATCAAAACAAGTTCAAAAAAGTACAGAATACTAGGTGATTAAATCTAAAAAGGTGAATCTATTTAATGCATGAAGATGAAGACTTCAGAAGTACCTCCGTCAAAAGCCTTATTAGAGAAGTATTTGGCCTTAATGCGGGCTGCAAGTTCAGCTTGGTATCCGTTTACCTTCTGTTCATGCTCCTCGATTTTCGACTTACTGCACATGAGAATGCAAAGAACTTACTATCATGTTTCATGATATCTTACAGCAACAACGAGAAGAAGATAAATTCTGTAACAAATGAGTAACTGTGCTCTGTCAAGGATGGGCAAACATGTAGATGTTCAAAATTCATGATCAATTTGGCCCTGAGGTGGTGTGGAAGTATCGATTTGTCTTTTTCGAAGCCCATGTGTATTTAGTTTGTCTAAGACTTTTAATGGTGCGAGATTCCCAATATGAAAGGTTCAAATATTTATGGCAAAGAAAATAGTAGATGGAATAGAGGTGGCATGTTCAGATTAATTAGGATATAAAGAAAGCACATGACTGTCTGAAACATAAGAACCAAAGCCTCCTTCATTCTGTCATTGTTTTGCCTTATTATTCTAGGTCTAGTAAAGTTATATGCCACTTCTTCTCGCAAAAAGAAGTAGTATGGCAGTTCCACTCGCAAAAAAGAAGCAATATGCCATTTCAAATGATAGTAAAGCATAACATCCTGAGTGACTCGAAACTAAGTCCAGCACAGACCTACGGAATGGTATCTGTGAGCAAAAATGCAGGCTGTCCTTTTTCAGAAGATAGACTCAACTTCACAACTTGGTTGCAAAGTACTATATCTATGGAACAATTTAATCTGCCTTTGGTCTTGTGTTCAAATTTAATCTGCGCTTACAATTTATTGTCAGGAAAACAATTCACCGCGTTACTCTTTTTTTCTCTCCCAGAAAATGCAAAGCTTGCGTCTCGATGCATTGATAGAATGAATATTAATTACAAACCTAAGAGTAGGCCGAAACAACCGGCCACTCAAGACAAAACCGCGTCGAACGACTGACAGACACTCGTTACAAGTGACATAAAATGCATTCTATCCTCATTCACCATGTTACTCCTACCTAGTCAAAATTTAAAAAATTAACTTCTCCAGCATGGGTTTATGTACATCTGAATTCTGAAGGATCAAAATTGAACAAAACATAAAGCGCATAGGCATGAAGTCTAAAATGGCATCCTTCTTGTACTCTAGAGAACTCCATATGCTGAAGTGGAGAAAGCAAATTTGGAGGAAAACCATAAAACTGAATGGTGTGCTCCTCCCGTTGTGCACATTGCCGCTTTCAGACATTAAAAGGCAAAATTGGCTCACCCCACTGCATCCATTGCAGTTGCAGGTTCGGACTTGACGTTGAGCATGGTTCCTCAATGCCCAGCCGAACGCCGCCGGAAACTCTTGGAAGGTTGGCCGCCACGCGAGCCCGCAAGAAACTGAACGCGTTGGAGAAAAAATGAATACCCGGATTACCGCGAACAGAACGCGAGCCGGTTAGGGTTCGTCGCCAGCAAACCTACCGAATCGACTCCACGCCAGTCCAGTGCAACGGGGGAGAAGAAGCCGACGGCGGGGCTGATGGGGAGAAATTTCTCTGGGGTGGCGAGCTTCGGCGGAGGGGGGTGAGGGCCGAGGGGAGCGCTGTCGCGGAGGGCAGGGGAGGCGCCGAGGCGGACTGGGGGGTGGGGACGGCCGAAGGGGAGCGAAGGAAAGTCCAAGAGTCAACTGGGAACTCGCTTGACTATAGCTGGCCAAATGGGCCGTGCCAACCAGGCCGGCCCGCGAGCACGCCCGCCACGGCCCGCCATGGGCCAGGCACAGGCTAAACGGGCTGAGCCCGGCACGCGGCACGCCCTGGGCTGAGCATGCGGGCCGGCACGACACGACCTGATTATCTTTTTTTATATATATCTCTATATGGTCTAACATATAAAAATAGGCTAAAAACGCCCAGTGCGCCAAATAGCAGGCAGACTAATGAGCCTGGCGTGCCGGGGGGGCAGCCCGATTAGCAGTTGGGCCGTGTCTGGGTTGCAGGTTGCAGCACACGGGCCGGCACGGCCCGTATAATCATCGTGCCTCGGCGGGCCGGGTAGTGCCAGGCACGATTAAGATAGGCCGGGCCGGCCCGGCCCATTTGGCCAGCTATACGCTTGACCCTCTATGAATTTAGTGGGCCCTTCTGGCCAGACTGGCAGCACCATCAATGAGGTCACATTTCTTTCTGTTTCCAATGACGTACTCGTAAATGGTAAATCAAAAAAGGAGCGATGTACATGGTAAAGAGTAAAGTGACAGCGAGGTGTATGCGTGTATTCTTTACTCTATTTTGTTTAAACTGGCAATTTGTTATTGAATACATTAATGTCTTTTTTACAACTTTCATCCCTACTGTACTATAGATGTGTGTTAAACTTTGAAAAATCATAAAAAAAATCTTTAGATTTGTTTTTTTAACTACAAACATTAAGAAAAAATCTCAACATTCGGAATTTGAAGCATATTACGCGCATGCAGTAGAAATCACGAAGATCGGAATTTGGATCCATGGAAAAAACGCTACCTCAAGGATGGAATGCAATCGGCCGTCACCGCTACTACTTGCGCAACGTCGTCCTTGCTCCTTCGTGGCAGGTTGCTTGTGGAGTAGTGGGAGATCAAGGCTCCATGGGTATCCAGCGCCAGCACCACATGTCTATGAAGGGGAATGGCGGCCGCCGCTGCTCTTCCCGCCCTGCCGTTGCTCTTCCCATGACGAGGTGGGCGTGACATGGAGAAACTTGAATGGGACATCGGGGCCTCGGCGAGTAGTAACCCCTGGACGAAGAAGAAGAACTGGGATAGAGGCTGGATGGGGTCGCGACGAAGGGTTTGCTCGAGCAGTCCCGGGTTCGCTCTCACCCTTGTCCGGTAAAAAGCGGTCTATTTACGGTGGAGGATGGGGGAATCTGGGCTTGAGTTGAGTCGTGCTAGAGTTTGTACGGTACGCATTTACGGTCCAAATAACAACGATGTTTAATATCTAACTGTAACGGACTAAGATTAGGAATCCCATTGCTATACTAATCGGACATGCGAACCAACCGTGTTTAATTCCTCTATCCGGTCTACGGTGTGGTTAGCCTGTTTGCTTCAGAATATGATACTCCATAAGGTGAGTTCATAGACTTAACAGTTTTAATATGGTCCCTCTTACCTCATTTTTTCATATGAGAGGTAAGAGTATGAAATAGATCTGAATCGTTGATCACATTAGTTGGTAGCCTGATTAACTCTTACCTTCTTACCTCATATGTAAAAAGAGGGGGTAAGAGGGACCATGTTAAAATTTGCCATGATTATATAATACTCCCTCCGTCCGAAAATACTTGTCATTCAAATGGATAAAAGGAGATGTATCTAGACGTATTTTAGTTTTAGATACATTTTTTTTATCCATTTTGATGACAAGTATTTTCGGACGGAGGGAGTATATGGATCATGATGTAACCTGAAGGAATTACAATGTATTGGGATGACATGACATGTCTTGCGTCCATGGCGTTGCATCCTGCCCCTTGCAAGCAGGTATGGTATACATTGGACTGGGAGAAGACTCTGCACAAACAACACTTCACGGTGAGCCTTCTAGGGTTTTCTTATATGAAAAATTTCGTGTGCGTCATTGCAGTGAGGTTCTTCTACCAAATGCCTGTTTGGAAGGTGGGAAGATCTTATTAATTGAATATTTTGCATAGTTATTAATTACTTTTGGGTCTTTCCACCGATGGTTGATTGGTTAGCAATTATTTTATCAAAAAAGGAGGATAGGAATAGACTAAACTCTTATAAAGAAAAACATAATGCTCGATCCGGTTTCTTCGTATTACCATATGCAGATGGTATAGCAATTGAGGCTAGCGAAAAGCATGTTGGAAGGTCATGTCACTTTAGATTTTCCGTCACCATGGGGCATATTTGTTTCGTTCAGTAAGAGCATCGAAAGTGTGTAGAGGCAACACTGTCTATAACATGGGTCCCATGTGCTTGCCTCTAAGCTAAGTAAAAAATTCCACAATGTATAGTCTGGTACAGCCTCTTAGCTTGTACCCCACCTGAACATAAAATAATTTACTTTTCATCAGCTACCCTCGTTGGACGGACATCGCAGGATGACAAGTAGGGCCAGGAAAATATTACTTTAAGAAAAGAGCTTTTTTATGGTACCCTATACTGCCACGGAAAAGGGAGCAGTATATACCTAATCTCACCGTTCAATTCTTGAGGGTATTTTAGACCTCTAATTTTTCACATTAAAAGAAAACCAAACTCTTATTAGTTTGTATCTGGAATCTGTCATGGCTATCGACTGTCGAGAGAAAACGCCGCCGACTCAATCCAGATGCGCCGTCTCCCATATTGCACGCCCCGGCCATCTAACTCCCCCTCACCGCCGCCGTGCTAGTTCACTCCATCCATATCTAGCTGTCTGCATGCTCCTCTTGTAGCCTCACAAATCCGTAACCTTCCAACAGGCCTCGAACGTCCGCCGCCTTGTTACGGATTAGAAGTTCAGTTATCCATATTTGGCTGCATCGTAGAAACTGAGTGATGACAAAAACTTTCTTCCAAGGGGCTAGCTGCCGCTGCTAGGAAATAACAAGGGCGCTTATAGGCGCCGGTGCGCCGGTCCAAATTTAGGCCGGTCAGCGCGTAGCCGCTCGATCTGTTTATACCCAGCCGCTGGATGCGGCATCCTCTGGACGTACCGCTTCGTCCTCATGCCTCCTCTCGTGCGTTGACCAACAGCCCGCGTTCATGGCGGATCGCGCTTGCCGCCGGTTGCCGCCCCTCGCCGGTCCCCGCCCTTGCCGCCGGTTGCCGCCCCTCGCCGCCGGTTGCCGCCCCTCGCCGTCGTCGTCTCCGGTGTTTCTCGCCGACTCTGGAGCCATGCATGGATGTAGCAAAAAACTTCCCTAGTCGTAGCAAAACGCGAAGGCGGTTGCAACAAAAAATGTCACTTCCAGCACAATTAAATGATAGTTCCAGCAAAAAAAGCTCAGCAGCAGAAAACCATGGCTCAAAGCCAACAGCAGTAGTAGCAAATCTTTATTTTAGTTCCAGCAAAACCAAAAACAGTGGAAGCAAAAATGCAAAAAAAGGAGCCTTTGTGGAAGGATGTTCTAGCAAAATCAAAGACACCAGTGGTAGCAAAAATTAAAACTGGTTGTAGCAAACTAAAACACCATTTGTAGCAAAGTAGCAGAATTGGGCGTTCTTCCAGCAAAAAGCGAATGCGGCAGTTGTAGCAAAAATTAAATCTGGTTCCAGCAAATCAAAACACCAGTTGTAACAAAATGCAAAGAATTGGCGTCGGTGGTAGCAAACCAAAGTGCCCATGGTAGCAAAAATTAGTGCTGGTTCCAGCACCGCCATGAGCCGGTTCCAGCAATGGGCGTCGTTGAAGTTGAACCACCGGTGGACTCTCCTGTCCACGGCGCCGAAGGCTTCTCCCGTCCACAACACCGGTCGACGCCCCGTCGTAGCACCGGTGTTGAAGCTTCGCGGAAGTTGTCGTTGGACAGTCGTCGCAGCCCCGCCTGCTTGTGGAAGCGCTGGCGGCTTGAGGTGGAAGGAGGGGGAGAGGTGGGGAGCCCCAATGGTGAGGGAGGCGGAGGAAGGAGAGGGAGAGGTGGGCAACACCGATGGGGAGGGGAGCTGGAAGAAGGAGAAGGAGTGGTGGGTAGCAGCGGTGGGGAATTGTGGCCAAAAACGCTCTAGATCGAAGGGAAGAAGATAAGGGAAAGAGGCAGAGCGGTGCGGGGCCCCACGAGACGCGGGTGCGACCGGCGCAATTTTGAGCCGGTGCGCCGGCTGTAAACACTTACCAAATAACAAACCCATCACTGAAATTGCCAACAGCCTGAACCAAGTAGTGCAGCTTAAAACCTGAATTTGCATTGGACCCAACTCTCTACAAAGGTGAACACTAAATTATCCGTCAGCGCCTGTCACCTGTGGGATGAGGGTACCTCACATCCGGCCTGCCGAATAAGAGAAGCTGCGCCATTCTGCCCTCACATCCGGTGTAGGCACGAGACGTCGGGTGCCGACTGCCGAGACCTGCGCCATGCCGCCGAGCGCCTGATCCACGAGCACAGGCTGGCCGAGGAAGGGACGAGAGATCGGCTCGCCGAGGGAGAATGCGTGGGGCGCCTCAATCTGACGAGCTGAAACTTAAAAATCTTCCCGAGTTGCCCTCAAATCACATATACCGCTTACGTTGATCGAGCAGTGCAGTCTTTATACTGCTAAACCAATTCCAACAGTATATATCTCTTTGGGCCGTTGGATCTTCCAGAATGGAGGGCCCGTATTCATTACCCGGTACCGTAAAAGAGCTCGAAAGAAAAAGCTTGGAGGCAAGCTCTTAGCTAAGAGGCGTCGCTAGCCATTTTGGTTAATAGGCTCTGGCGTGCGGTGTATAGCGTTGGCCTCTAATGGCTTAGAGGCAGCCTTATTGGTAGCAAAATGCTACACCGTGGATGCCCTAATGGAGATTGATCATGTACTAGAATGTGTCAAGTTTTGCAAGTTTGTGTTCTCTTATTGATAACTTCTATGATTTCTGAGTTTTTTCTTGATTCTTCATCCATTTGCTTTGATTTATGAGCCATTATGTTGTTGCACACATTCAAATTGGTCAGGTCAGTGCCGGTTGCACTGGATAAACCTCCTGGCCAGGTTAGTGGCGTCAGCAAGGTGGACGACTACAATGATATGGAGGTGCGATCTATCAGGTGTCCCACTTTATTTATGGTCAATTTTTTTGGTTCACGAATTCAAAACAAGCGTGAAGAGGTGAAGATACTGGCGTGAAGGAACCATGAGGTGAGAACAGACTGAGATGGAGATTAAGAAAATTGAGGTATATATTCCACATAATCTATTGTTGAACAATTGGCAATTGTAATTATATATTAATGCAGCAGCTGCAAGCTTTATTTTTATTTAATATCTTTCATTGTGGCAACCTCTAAGATTTCCGGCCATCTCTTTATAGGTCATATAGGGAATTAATTTCTGATTTATTATTGTTGCCCCTTTTACTTTTCTACTCATACGCTGTTGCTAATTTGGAGTAAAGTACATTAAAAGTACTAACTTGGAGGTCTTTTTTACGTAGTTCAGTTTCTTCATGCTTGCATTTGTCCATGTTTCTCTTCTATTTCCATCACTGAGAAGTTACGATATTGGTTTGGATGATATTCTGACGTTGGTTGGGCTAGAGTTCATTGGAAAATATATATTGGAACTACCAGCTATGATGCTAGATGATGATAATGGTTTACTCCATTTGATGCGAGATGAGCAAATCAGGATGCTTGATCTACAAGGTTAAGATTCTAGGTGATGAATATGATTTTTTTGAAGATAAAAGTACACCAGCTATTCACTCTTGACAATTAGAACACCGAGGATTAGTACACCAGCTATCCACATTAGCAAATATTTATTCAGTTTGATTTCAATTTGTTAGTGATATTATTGTTCGTACTTTTTGTTTGTTTTGTGATGATTAGCGCCGATTTATGAGTTTTGTATTGAATTTTGCCATATTTTCCCAAGTCACCACAAGTTTGGTCTGGCCTGTTGACTTTGCTTGTTTTCTGTTCAATCATCTCTTTAACTCATGCAGATTACACATCGATTGCCAAGTCGACTGATGCATATTCTTGTCTGAGCTAGACCAAACTGAATGTAGACGTTGAGTTTGATGATACTACAACGGCTTGATTATTGTCTCTTCATAGTCATTCGGGCATGTTTTTGAAAAGTAAAAAGAATCATGCAAGCGGCTCCGAACTTGACCGTGCTTCTCCATAGCCAACATACTTCATGCCGTGCACAATGTTGTCTTGGAATCTCGCAATGAAATGATTATGGAACTAATTTCCTTGCTTGCGGACAAGCTTATCTATCAAACTACTCTTCTCAGGACTTAATATGACACATTATAAGCCAATGTGGTCAGATTTTTTTTGTTAAATCAAGGAATGTGATAGCTAATGATTTCACAACCCTTGGTACTAAAGCTTTGTGTTCTGGTGTGTTGCATGAGCACATTTTGACCTGTGCATGATGCCATCTTGATATTTCTTGTAATGTATTATTCTCTTGGCATTAAACATTGCTTTCCATTAAAATCTCAAGTTACTCCCATGATTCTCTCCGCTGGAGAAAATAATTAACTAGTGATCCCGTCTACTAGCGTCTTTTCTATACTACTATTAAACAAGCAACTTTATCTCTCTTAAGGCCACCCCGCAAGTCTACCCAACCTGATAACTATCATCAACTATCCCACCAAATCACATCTAACAGTCGAGATTAATCTAATATGAAACTGTGATTGTTCCTAGCAATTAACAATGGCAGACGAGCCAGCGGTTTGACCGCCGCCCGCCTCTCTCCCACTACTCCATACTAATGGTGCGCCCGAGCGGCTGCACCCTCCATCCTCGCCACACACACAATCCCCTCTCTCCGCTTGCATCCTCGACGCCGCTCTCAGTCATCAAAGCCGTCAGTGTATGAGGATGCCGCCGAAGCACCCCATTGATACGTCTCCAACGTATCTATAATTTTTGATTGTTCTATGCTATTATATTATCCCTTTTGGATGTTTATGGGCTTTATTTTACACATTTATATCATTTTTTGGACTAACCTACTAACCGGAGGCCCAACCCGTATTGTTGTTTTTTTGCCTATTTCAGTATTTCAAAGAAAAGGAATATCAAATGGAGTCCAAACGGAATGAAATCTTCGGGAGCGTGATTTTCGGAACGAACGTGATCCAGAGGACTTGGATTGCAAGTCAAGAAGCAGCTGAGGCTCCCATGAGATAGGAGGGCGCCCCCCTGTAGGGCGCGCCCCCCTGTCTCGTGGGCCCCTCGGGCATCCACCGACGTACTTATTCCTCCTATATATACCTACGTACCACGAAAACATCCAGGAAGCAGACGAAACACAATTTCCACCAACGTAACCTTCTGTATCCACGAGATCCCATCTTGGATCCTTCGTCGGCATTCTGCCGGAGGGGGAATCGACCATGGAGGACCTCTACATCAACATCCTTGCCCCTCTGATGAGTTGTGGGTAATTTACCACAGACCTACGGGTCCATAGTTATTAGCTAGATGGCTTCTTCTCTCTTTTTGGATCTCAATACAATGTTCTCCCCCTCTCTTGTGGAGATCTATTTGATATAAACTCCTTTTGCGGTGTGTTTGTCGAGATCCGATGAATTATGGATTTATGACCAAGTTTATCTATGAATAATATTTGAATCTTCTCTGAATTCTTTTATGTATGATTGAGTTATCTTTGCAAGTCTCTTCGAATTATCAGTTTGGTTTGGCCTACTAGATTGATCTTTCTTGCCATGGGAGAAGTGCTTAGCTTTGGGTTCAATCTTGTGGTGTCCTTACCCAGTGACAGAAAGGGTTGCAAGGAACGTATTGTATTGTTGCCATCGAGGATAACAAGATGGGGTTTATATCATATCGCTTGAGTTTATCCCTCTACATCATGCCATCTTGCTTAATGCGTTACTCTGTTCTTATGAACTTAATACTCTAGATGCAGGCAGGAGTCGGTCGATGTGTGGAGTAATAGTAGTAGATGCAGGCAGGAGTTGGTCTACTTGTTACGGACGTGATGCCTATATACATGATCATGCCTAGATAATCTCATAATTATTTGCTTTTCTATCAATTGCTCAACAGTAATTTGTTCACCCACCGTAATACTTATGCTATCTTGAGAGAAGCCACTAGTGAAACCTGTGGCCCCCGGGTCTATCTCTTATCATATTTGCTTCCAATCTACTTTTATTTGCATCTTTACTTTTTGCATCTGTATTATAAAATATCAAATATATATTTATCTTATCTTACTATCTTTATTAGATCTCACTTCCGCAAGTGGCCATGAAGGGATTGACAACCCCTTTATCGCGTTGGTTGCGAGTTCTCAGTTTGTTTGTGTAGGTGCGTGGGACTTTTGAGGAGCCTCCTACTGGATTGATACCTTGGTTCTCAAAAACTAAGGAAAATACTTACGCTACTATTGCTGCATCACCCTCTCCTCTTCGAGGAAAACCAACGCAAGCTCAAGACGTAGCACCCATCGGAGGGACTGGCAACGCCGGGGCTGTTAAAGCACCAGAGCACGACGTGTAGATGGAGACAGAGGTTGCCATCACCACCGGCGAGTTATCGCTACAACCTGACGTCATTGACGGCGTCGAGATTCCCCAACCAAAGGCGGAGTTCCACACCGACTCTGGTGACGACTCCAACGACCACTCCGGCGACAACTCCGACAACGGCGGACAACTGGTTAGTCATCTATACCCATTTATGTGTCAAATAGATCCCAGGATTTCTCTGGTTACTCTTGCCTCCCCCTTTTTGGAATAGAAATCCTATGGTTATGTTCTGCCAATCCATGAAATCTGAGTAAGTTTCGTTAGATCCGTGTAGTGTATTGATTGTTTGAATGGTACAAGTGATAAGTGATTAGTTGTTTCATCTGTGGAAATGATTTCTGCTAGTAATCCGACTAGGGTTATTGTTCGTGCTAATAATTCCTAGCCAGGACTTGACAATTGATTTTGAAGGACCTACATATGTTTGTGCCATTATTTTCTTCAAGATTGGTCTATACATAGACAAATATGCTTAAAAATCAAACCATAATCTCTGGATATGTATAAATAAATAGCCATAAATTCCTAATCCTACTTCACGGCATGTAATAATTGATTTGATGCCAATTTTTGGCAACTGCGAAATGTTCACTAGAGATTAGTTTGTAACCATTAATTTGATGCCACGTTTTTTTTACTATTTGTATATGTGTTGTCTAACGATGTGGACAGCGATGATGAAGATGTCCAGAGGAGGTACAAGAGGCAAATCTTGAGGGAGCTTTTATGCGGGAATGCATAACAGGCATATTAGGACCTGTAACGGCGGCTATCGATGCCCATTTTGCAAGCACAAGCTTCATGACGCGTATCAAAGTGTTCTGGCGCATGCAAGAGGACGGGCCGTTGGCTCCTTCAAGCAGAAGTATGCTCACAGGGTGGAGCACGATGCGTACGCCGAGTACCTAGAGAAGGTTAAGGATCGTGCCGGCTTGTGAGATGAATGTGGGATCGAACTATGTACGCTTGAGCATGCTTAACGACGGTTGAACTATGCTTGTGTACGTGTACTCTTATTATCTATGTCTGAGTATGTTTAATCTATGCTTACTTATGTCTAACTGCGGATATGAATGCAATCAGTTCGGTTGATGGAATATACCTTGATCCTCGTTTATTGGTCCCCTTTGTAATACGTAGCACGAAGGATTTCTGGCGCCGTTGCCCGGGACGTCTTCGCTCAAGTCAAGACATAACAAGTACCCATCACAAACCCATCTCCCTCGCATTTATATTATTTGCCATTTGCCTCTCGTTTTCCTCTCCCCCACTTCACCCTTGCCGTTTTATTCGCCCTCTCTTTCCCAATCTCCTCCTCTCTTTTCGCTTGCCTTTTTCTGTTTGCTTGTGTGTTGGATTACTTGTTGCCATGGCGCAAGATAATACCAAATTGTGTGATTTCTCGAATACCAATAATAATGATTTTCTTAGTACTCCGATTGCTCCTCTTAATGATGTTGAGTCTTGTGAAATCAATACTGCTTTGCTGAATCTTGTTATGAAAGATCAATTCGCCGGCCTTCCTAGTGAAGATGCCGCTACTCATCTAAACAACTTCATTCGTTTGTGTGATATGCAAAAGAAGAAAGATACAGATAACAATATTGTCAAATTGAAGTTATTTTCGTTTTCACTTAGAGATCGTGCTAAAGTTTGGTTTTCGTCTTTGCCTAAAAATAGTATTGATTCTTGGAACAGGTGCAAAGATGCTTTTATCTCTAAGTATTTTCCCCCCGCTAAGATTATCACTCTTAGGAACGATATTATGAATTTTAAACAAATTTATCATGAGCATGTTGCCCAATCTTGAGAAATAATGAAATTGATGCTTCGTAATTGCCCTACTCATGATTTGAACTTATGGATGATCATACAAAATTTTTATGCCGATTTGAACTTTGCTTCTAGAAATCTCTTAGATTCGGCCGCGGGAGGCACGTTTATGGAAATCACGTTTGGAGATGCTACAAAACTACTTGATAATACTATGGCTAATTATTCTCAATGGCACACCAAAAGATCTTCTAGTAAAAAAGTGCATGCTATAGAAGAAATCAATGTTTTGAGTGGAATTATGGATGAACTTATGAAATTCTTTGCTACTAAAAATACTCCTCTTGATCCCAATGATATGCCTTTGTCTTCCTTGATTGAGAATAATAATGAATCCATGGATATGAATTTTGTTGGTAGGAATAGTTTTGGAAACAATGCTTATAGAGGAAACTTTAATGCTAGACCGTTCCCTAGTAATCCCTCTAATAATTATGGAAATTCCTACAACAATTCTTATGGTAATTTTAATAAGATGCCCTCTGATTTTGAGAATAATGTGAAAGAATTTATGATTTCTCAAAAGAATTTTAATGCTTTGCTTGAAGAAAAATTGCTCAAAGTTGATGATTTGGCTAGGAACGTTGATAGACTTTCGCTTGATGTTGATTCTCTTAAACTTAGATCTTCTCCTCCTAAGCATGATATCAATGAGTCTCTCAAAGTAATGATAATTTCCATTGATGAGTGTAAGGAAAGAACCGCTAAATTGCGTGCTAAGAAAGATAGCTTTATAAAAGCATGTTCTTCTAGTTTCCATGAAAATAATGATGAAGATCTTAAAGTTATTGATGCGTCTCCTATTAAATCTATGTTTTGCAATATGAATTTTGATGATTATGGGACTGATGATGAATCAACTTTGCCTAGAAGGCGTCCCAAGAATTCGAAGTCTTTAGATCTTGATGCTAAATTTGGTAAAAGTGAGATTGGAGAGGTCACAACTTCAAATAACACTGAACCTACTATCTCGGATTTCAAGGAATTTGATTATGATAATTGTTCTTTAAAAGGTTGTATTTCCTTGTTGCAATCCGTTGTTAATTCTCCTCATGTTTATAGTCAAAACAAAGATTTTACCAAACATATTGTTGATGCCTTGATGCAATCTTATGATGAAAAACTTAATTTGGAAGTTTCTACACCTAGAAAACTTAATGATGAGTGGGAACCTACTATAAAGATTAGAAGTAAAGATTATGAGTGTTTTGCTTTGTGTGATTTGGGTGCTAGTGTTTCCACAATTCCGAAAACTTTATGTGATATTCTAGGTTTCCATGATCTTGATGATTGTGTTAAATTTGTACCTTGCAGATTCCACCATTAAAAAGACAATGGGAAGGATCAATGATGTTTTCATTGTTGCAAATAGAAATTTGGTGCCCATAGATTTTATCGTTCTTGATATAGGTTGCAATCTTTCTTGCCCTATTATTCTTGGTAGACCTTTCCTTAGAACGATTGGCGCGATTATTGATATGAAGGAAGGGAATATTAGATTCCAATTTCCATTAAAGGAAGGCATGGAGCACTTTCCAAGAAAGAAAGTCAAATTACCTTATGAATCTATCATGCGGGCTACTTATGAATTTAGTGCCAAAGAGGGCACTCGTTAGATCTATCTTTGTTTTTATGCCTAGCTAGGGGCGTTAAACGATAGCGCTAGTTGGGAGGCAACCCAATTTTTCTTTATGTTTTTTGTTTTTGCTCCTGTTTAGTAATAAATCTTGCATATACCTTCTGTTTAGATGTGTTTTTATCTTTTAATTAGTGTTTGTGCCAAGTAGAACCTATAGGATAACCTATGATGATAGTTGATTTGATTCTGCTAAAAAACAGAAACTTTGCGCGCATGAATTTAATTTTGTTAAATCACAGGAACGTGCTTTTGCGTTGATTCTTTTTGCTGCTGATCAATAAAAAAATGTTCCAGGACTTCCTATTTTTTTAGGATTTTTAGAGTTCCAAAAGTTTGCGTTAGTTACAGATTGCTACAGACTGTTCTGTTTTTGACAGATTTTGTTTTTTGTGTGTTGTTTGCTTATTTCAATGCATCTATGGCTAGTAAATTAGTTTATAAACCATAAGGAAGTTGGAATACAGTAGGTTTAACACCAAAATAAATAAAGAATGAGTTCATTATAGTACCTTATGTGGTGGTTTTGTTTTCTTTCACTAACGGAGCTTATAAGATTTCCTGTTGAGTTTTGTGTTGTGAAGTTTTCAAGTTTTGGGTAAAGCTTTTATGGACTATGGAATAAGGAGTGGCAAGAGCCTAAGCTTGGGGATGCCCAAGGCACGCCAAGATATTCAAGAATAGCCAAAAGCCTAAGCTTGGGGATGCCCCGGGAAGGCATCCCCTCTTTCGTCTTCGTTCATTGGTAACTTTACTTGGAGCTATATTTTTGTTCGCTACATGATATGTGTTTTGCTTGGAGCGTCGTGTATTATATTAGTCTTTGCTTTTTAGTTTACCACAATCATCCTTGCTGTACACACCTTTTGGGAGAAGCCTATTTTATTATAATTTGCTAGAATACTCTATGTGCTTCACTTATATCTTTTGAGTTTGATAGTTTTTGCTCTGGTGCTTCACTTATATCTTTTAGAGCACGGTGGTGTCTTAATTTTGAAGAAATTTCTAGTCTCTCATGATTCACTTATATCTTTTTGAGAGTCTTTTAGAACAGCATGGTATTTGCTATGGTTACAAAGTTGGTCTTAGAATGATGAGCATTCAAGTTGGGTATAATAAAAACTATCATAGAAAAAGAATTGGATGCTATGATCAACTTGATGCTTGATAATTGTTTGGAGATATAAAGGTAGTAATGTTAGGGTCATGCTAGTGGGTAATTATGAATTTGAGAAATACTTTTGTTGAAGTTGGCAAGTCCCGTAGCATGCACGTATGGTAAAAGTTGTGTGACAAATTTGTTGCATGAGGTGCTCTTTTGATTGTCTTCCTTATGAGTGGCAGTCGGGGACGAGCGATGGTCTTTTCCTACCAATCTATCCCTCTTGGGGCATGCGTAGTAGTACTTTGCTTCGAGGGCTAAGTAGACTTTTGCAATAAGTATATGAGTTCTTTTTGACTAATGTGAGTCCATGGATATATGCACACTCCTCCTTCCACTTTGCTAGGAATATCAAACAGAGTCCAAACGGAATGAAACCTTTGGGAGCGTGATTTTTGGAACGAATGTGATCCCGAGGACTTGGAGTGCAAGTCAAGAAGTAGTCGAGGCTCCCACGAGATAGGAGCCCCCCCTTGTAGGGCGCGCCCCCTGTCTCGTGGGCCCCTCGGGCGTCCACCGACGTACTTCTTCCTCCTATATATACCTACGTACCCCGAAAACATCCAGGGAACAGACGAAACACAATTTCCACCACCGTAACCTTCTGTATCCGCGAGATCCCATCTTGGAGCCTTCGCTGGCATTCTGCCAGAGGGGGAATCGACCATGGAGGGCCTCTACATCAACATCTTTGCCCCTTCGATGAGTTGTGAGTAGTTTACCACAGACCTACGGGTCCATAGTTATTAGCTAGATGGCTTCTTCTCTCTTTTTGGATCTCAATACAATGTTCTCCCCCTCTCTTGTGGAGATCTATTCGATGTAAACTCTTTTTGCGGTGTGTTTGTCGAGATCCGATGAATTGTGGGTTTATGATCAAGTTTATCTATGAATAATATTTGAATCTTCTCTGAATTCTTTTATGTATGATTTAGTTATCTTTGCAAGTCTCTTCGAATTATCAGTTTGGTTTGGCCTACTAGATTGATCTTTCTTGCCATGGGAGAAGTGCTTAGCTTTGGGTTCAATCTTGCGGTGTCCTTACCCAGTAACAGAAAGGGTTGCAAGGCACGTATTGTATTGTTGCCATCGAGGATAACAAGATGGGGTTTATATCATATTGCTTGAGTTTATCCCTCTACATCATGTCATCTTGCTTAATGCGTTACTCTGTTCTTATGAACTTAATACTCTAGATGCAGGCAGGAGTCGGACGATGTGTGGAGTAATAGTAGTAGATGCAGGCAGGAGTCGGTCTACTTGTTATGAACGTGATGCCTATATACATGATCATGCCTAGATAATCTCATAATTATTCGCTTTTCTATCAATTGCTCGACAGTAATTTGTTCACCCACCGTAATACTTATGCTATCTTGAGAGAAGCCACTAGTGAAACCTGTGGCCCCCGGGTCTATCTCTTATCATATTTGCTTCCAATCTACTTTTATTTTCATCTTTACTTTTTGCATATGTATTATAAAATACCAAATATATATTTATCTTATCTTACTATCTTTATTAGATCTCACTTCCGCAAGTGGCCGTGAAGGGATTGACAACCCCTTTATCGCGTTGGTTGCGAGTTCTCAGTTTGTTTGTGTAGGTGCGTGGGACTTTTGAGGAGCCTCCTACTGGATTGATACCTTGGTTCTTAAAACCGAGGGAAATACTTACGCTACTATTGCTGCATCACCCTCTCCTCTTTGAGGAAAACCAACGCAAGCTCAAGACGTAGCACCCATCGGAGGGACTGGCAACGCCGGGGCTGCTAAAGCACCGGAGCACGACGTGTAGATGGAGACAGAGGTTGCCGTCACCGCCGGCGAGTTATCGCTACAACCTGACGTCGTCGACGGCGTCGAGCTTCCACAGCCAGAGGCGGAGTTCCACACCAACTCTGGTGATGACTCCAACGACGACTTCGACGATGACGGACAACTGGTTAGTCATTTATACTCATTTATGTGTCAAATAGATCCCAGGGTTTCTCTGGTTACTCTTGCCTCCCCCTTTTTGGAATAGAAATCCTATGGTTATGTTCTGCCAATCCATGAAATCTGAGTAAGTTTCGTTAGATCCGTGTAGTGTATTGATTGTTTGAATGGTACAAGTGATAAGTGATTAGTTGTTTCATCTGTGGAAATGATTTCTGCTAGTAATCCGACTAGGGTTATTGTTCGTGCTAATAATTCCTAGCCAGGACTTGACAATTGATTTTGAAGGACCTACATATGTTTGTGCCATTATTTTCTTCAAGATTGGTCTATACATAGACAAATGTGCTTAAAATCAAACCATAATCTCGAGATATGTATAAATAAATAGCCATAAATTCCTAATCCTACTTCACGGCATGTAATCGTTGATTTGATGCCAATTTTTGGCAACTGCGAAATGTTCGCTAGAGATTAGTTTGTAACCTTTAATTTGATTCCACGTTTTTTACTATTTGTATATGTGTTGTCTGACGATGTGGACAACGATGATGAAGATGTCCAGAGGAGGTACAAGAGGCAAATCCTGAGGGAGTTTTATGCGAGAATGCATAACAGGCGTATTAGGACCTGTAACGGCGGCTATCTTTGCCCATTTTGCAACCACAAGCTTCATGACGCGTATCAAAGTGTTCTGGCGCATGCAAGAGGACGGGCCGTTGGCTCCTTCAAGCAGAAGTATGCTCACAGGGTGGAGCACGACGCGTACGCCGAGTACCTAGAGAAGGTTAAGGATTGTTCTGGCTTGTGAGATGAGATGTGGGATCGAACAATGTATGCTTGAGCATGCTTAATGACGGTTGAACTATGCTTGTGTACGTGTACGCTTATTATCTATGTCTGAGTATGTTTAATCTATGCTTACTTATGTCTAACTGCGGATATGAATGCAATCAGTTCGGTTGATGGAATATACCTTCATCCTCGTTTATTGGTCGCGTTTGTAATTTGTGTTAAATGTTGATCAAAGATTTAACTGACAAAATGTTAGTGCATGTCAGCAAAAATTATATCGTTGGATGCGTATTTGAACATAGTGTTCAATGATATAATTTTTGGTGACATGCATAAACATTTCTTAGTCAAATATTTGGTCGAAATTTGGTACAAATTATAGAGGGGACCAATAAACCAGGACGGATGTAGTACGTCAATCACACACGGTTCCCAAAATTGGAACCGTGTGTAATGACTTTCATTTTGCCTGTTGCTTCAATCACACACGGTTCCCAAAATTGGAACCGTGTGCAATGACTTTCGTATTGCTTGTTGCGTCAATCACACATGGTTGGTTCTAGCAAACCGTTGCCTCCGAAATTCTTTGTGGGACAGAAAACCCTCACCACCCAATTCAAAAAAGAAAAAAGAAAACCCTCGTCATCCCCACGTCTCAAAAACCCTCACCCCACCCGCCACCCCATGCGTCTGGTCCCCATTCACACCTGCACAAGCTTCTCTGTGTCTATGCATGGCACCGCCTATCGCGGCGGTAACCACTTAGCTCGCCGCCTGCCGCCGCCGCCAGGATGCTGGCAAACCCCACCGCATTTCGCCACTTCCGCTTGCCGTCGCCTATCGCCATCGACTTTCTCGACATTGCTCGCAGTCGACCCAGCTCCGCTCGGTTGGGGAATCTGCCGTACTGAGGGTTTTTTCTCATGGACGACAAGGTAACTAATTTAACGAGATATTATCTCATCTCTTATCCCAGTTCATCTGCCTCCTTTAATCACCCAGCGGAAATCACCGTGAATTCATTTTTATTCATGCTGATTTGAGGGTTTTCTTTCATTCATAGAGGGTATAGTGCGCCGACACATCATGACCTTGCGACCTCCGCCAGAGATTCCATCTCACCATACCAGATGACTTGAGCATGTGCGCGTATGTTCAATCTCACCCTAAATTGGTTGGCATGGCCTACTTTCCTGAAGATACTCTAAATATTGCTACATTTGGATAAAAGGTGCCACATGCACCATATACACCAAAGGGGATTCCCCCCTATTATTTCTATATTAGGCAAATTAATGATGTATTGTTCTTTTGATTACTCTCATATTTCCATGACATCATGTTTACCCTATCTGTTTAATTATAAATTTTTGTCTTTTGAAGAAGTCCTCTGTACGGTTCTTTCAATTTGGGCCCATATTTGCATGCTACCATATTTTCTTTAACAATCCTACCATTTTCTGCAGCGCATCCCTTGCTATGCAACAGATTATGTAGTGCACAATTTTTTCCTTTACATAGATCAAGGCTGCACGGATGTCATACTGCACACAAACCATGGATTTACAATCGTTGCTCTGTAAGACTTGATGAACATGGTGACTCCTATTTTGGCGCTGGCTTTTGAAAAGAAATTTCTAAGTTTTATGTACCGAAAGCTGGCATTAAAATTGGACTACACATAAAAGGGCCTGGTCATGAGATATATGCTAACTTCCCCGATAAAATCACCCGTCCTGAGTTTGTTTGAAGTAAGTTTTCTTTTCAACTACTCCTCCGTTCCGAATTACTTGTCGTAGAAATGGATGTATCTAGAACTAAAAAATGTCTAGATACATCCATTTCTACGACAAGTAATTCCGAACGGAGGGAGTATCTGCATGTTGACTTACCCAGCAATGCTAAATGAATTGTGTAGTATTTAAGCAACCAATTGTTATTCCGTTTTCTTACTATATTACTGCCTAATAACTTCTAGTTACCAATACACTTTTCTATTGCCCTATTTTAACTAAATTTTCCCTGTACTCTCATTTCTATCAGAAAGTGCTGCTGACAAGGAGACTCTGAAGGTGGAGAACGGGGCTGCCAACAAGCGGAGGCGGGGCGAGCTAGAACTGCAAGTGACTCCAGCAGGCATAGACTTCATCAGCAGCCTCCCCGATGATCTGTTGGCAGTCATCATCTCCCTCCTCCCAAATGTGGAGCGCAGACAACCGTCCTTTCCCGGCGGTGGCGCCCCTTATGGAACTTCATGCCTCTCGACCTCATCGACACCCACGAGCTCTGCCATGGCTATCGCAAAAGTTTGGATGCACTCTCCAAGATCCTCGGTAGTCACCCTGGCCCAACCAGTGGCCTTAGAATGGGCAAGTTCCATTCCAACGGCAGGGACCGAGCCAAGCTTGATGACTGGTTCGGATCCCTCGCCCTAGATCAGCTCGAGGAGCTCACTTTTGATGATGGGCTTATGCGCTCGCTGCCAACGTCCGCGCTCCGCCTCGCGCCCACGCTGCAAGTCACCAAGTTCAGGAACTGTCGTTCCCCCCACCCCTTAATGACGCACCCGCTCTTATTCTACCATGACTGAAGCACCTCGAGCTCGTCGCCATCTGCCTCTCAAATGGTGACATGGAGCGCCTACTCTGTGGCTGTACTGCACTCGAGTACCTTCGTCTTTATGCGATCAATGGGTTGAGTACATTCCACATCACCTCCATGACTCTCCGGACTATTTATGTCTGTTGCTGGTTCGGCAGGAAGACATCACAAGATGTGTACCACGGTAAGGTCACTGAGGACACACCTGCACTTGAGAGATTACTTGTACTTGATCAAGTAGGTCCAACAATAATCAATGTCATTTCTGCACCGAAATTGACAGTGTTACTCGTCTGACAAATACTCCGAACTTGTTATTGGATCCACACCCGTTCAGGTACAACATCCGCCTTCTACCTCTCTTCTACAAATTAACATTATTTCGAATTTTGAAGACATTTGTTCGTCTATCATTCAGAAAATGATTCTGACAAGCCTGACTGCAAAACTGCGCACAGTAAAGATCTTGGCACTAGAATCTATCGGCCCCAACCTAGAGCAAGTTGTCACTTTCCTGAGATGCTTTCTGTGCCTGGAGAAGCTATATATCGAGGTGCCTTTCCTATTAAATGTTAACCATAAGGGAGTTCACTTTGTGACACCTTTTTCCAAGTTTACAATGACAATGTACTACGATTTCTGAAGGATTCTTTTGGAGGATTTCAGTACATACATGTCTCCTTTTCCAAGTTTACAATGACAATGCTTGATCCATATGGTTACAATCCATATGCATTTCTCCTTTGGATTCATCTGTACTAGTTTTCTTAGGGAACTTTTCATCCACTCCAACATCTTGTGAAGATGGAAGATGGCATGTTAATGCCCATGTTAATCATGTCAGATTGAAGATGGCATGTTAGTGCATTTTACAAATCCTGCAAACCAAATAGGCCTGTAGTAGTGTTCAAAACTGCATCTAGGCAGTAACACGTTTTCCTCTTTTGCAAATAAGATTAGGCCCAATGGTGGATAATGTGATACAATATAAGAATCACGTTGAATGCCTAGATTTGCATCTCTCAGAAATTACTTTGAACTCCTACCGAGGGACCTTACCGGAGATTATATTCACCAGGTTCTTTGTTGTCAGAGCAAGGGTGCTGAAGGTAATGAGGTTTGCCCTACATTTATTTCGGAAAAATGAATGGTTTGTTGATCAGTGCCGGTGCCTACGGAAGAATGGAATAGGCTCCAAAAATGCTGAATTTCATTTTGGAACTTGAGATGACAGAGTAATCGGAACTCATCGTGTCAACCCCATACACGACTTCTCAGTGGTTGACCCCTTTGCAAAAGTTGTGAGGTTTCGAAACCAGACTTAGAAGTGGTAATATTAGTTTGAACCTCTCCGATATCCATGTTCAATAGATCAGCGCGAGCGTTGCAGTTGATGAGCTGAATTTCATTTCTAATATCAGTTTGAACCTTGTAATCTTCGAATTTGAGCCATATAACTATGGAATTTGAACCTTGTAATATGTCGAGCCTTTGTGGTACAATCGTTGAAATGGCATCGTATGAAACTCGTATATTGGTATTACTAGTTTGAACTTAATATGCAATGGTCTTAGATTTGATTTTATTAACCATTCTCGAATCTGTTTACCTTGTCGATCTCACAGCACACGATCTGTATAGCTAACTCGACTGCGATCTTGGACATTATTGCACACAGTTGGTTTCTTCCATCGTGTGCCCTGTAGAGCGTAGAATTAATTATCGCACTCGAGTGTCCATCATTACCCTTCTATGTAACTTTGACCTCATCACCCACGAGTAAACTTACGACCAAAGTCATTCCACACACTTTGTTTTTACAAAGCTTTTTGCCAGTAAACGCCCATGATTTGTCCCTCTTCTAGCCAACGCGTGGCAAACCAAGCCAGGCAGGAATCTTGCGCGATAAAATGCGCGATAGCAAGGGAACAGGCTCATCAACGATACATTTGGCGCCTCTTCGAGCCCACGCGTGGTCAAACTGCGGTGTGGTGTTGTCAAGCATGCACTGGAATCCTCACTGCGGTGCGGTGTTGTCAAGCGTGCACTGGAATCCTCCACTATGAATGCGGTGACAAGACATGACGATTACATGCCTAGCCCCCATTTGTTACATCGGCTATTTAACCCTTGTGTCTCTTCAACCTTTCAATCGTGCCCCACCATTGCAAGAAGCACACCCACCACGACAAATTCTTAGAGAGTATCCTGCGCAGCTCCAATGGCGCTCCGAGCGGCTACCGGCGACGAGCAGCAGTTCACCATCCATGTCATGGTGGACACCCACCGAAGGTTCGAGGATCTCTCGGTGGTGTACACCAACCACCTAGTCTGGGTGGAGCACTCCATCCGCATCATGGAGCTATTGCTTGCCGATGAGAAGTACAAGGTCATTGGGTTCGACATCGAACACACCCACGCTCGTGCCGGGTCTCATCCCAAGGTCGTCGTTGCCCAGATGTGTGTGGGCCACCACATCCTCGTCTACCACTACTGCCTGGCCACAAGGCCTTGCGAGCGTTTTTCCAGGTTTGTCAACAGCCCCCACTACATGTTCGCTACGGCCAACATCACCAACGATGTCAAGGTGCTCAAGAATTCGCGCATCGCTTGCCAGAATCTTGTAGACATCCAAGGCCAATACAAGATCTGGGGCAGGAAGGAGCATGAGAAGGACTCACTGGTTTACCTCACCGAGGCCATCATCGACCCCTACTACAGAGACATGAAGGATTCCTGCAACAATGACAAGCGTGCCTGGCACTCGGCCTGGATGGAGAAACTCGACATAGATCACGTCGTGTACGCGACCAAGGAGGCGTACATGTGCTACGACATGTATAGGCGGATCGTTGACATGAGGAAGTGCCTCCTTCCCCAAAACGGCTAGGGATCCAGCCGGAAGCATAACAATGGCAAGCGTCGTCGTAACAAGAAGTAGATGATTAGATCCTCGTTTCTCCTAGTTTAGTATGCATGTAATTGCTTACTTTGGTGTGTGAAAAGGTTATCTGTGTAGTCACTTGTCTAATTGTATGCTTAATTTGGTTATGCAATGCTGTCTTTTTAAGTATATATGTTGATGCTCTGTAGACAGAGCAAATCACATCGCACACGGACTAAACAAGGGAACCTGTCGGTGATGATTTCATCAATCACTGACAATTGTATACCATCAATCATTTGCTCTCAACACACACAGCTTGTTAACAGGAATCGTCTGTGTTGTTATCGGTCTTCCCACACATTTCTGATTGCAGACCTATTTGCCGCGTATCACACACATCTTGTTATATTGAACCGTTTCTGTTCTCTTGTCTCAACACAAACAATTCATCCAAGTGAACCGCATGCTATATATCGCACACACCTTGATCTGGCTGAACGTTTCTTTTGTGTTTCCCAATCACAAATAGTTCATCCGAGTGAACCTTATGCCGTGTATCGCACATGTCTTCATCTGGCCGCCCTTTTCTTTTGTTCCTCCTCATCGCAAACAATTAATTGAACTGAACCGTATGCCCTACATCACACACGAAACAAAAATCTGAACCGTGTTTGATGCATCCGTCATCGCAAACATTTTGCACATTTTTTACGGTTCCCTTACACCACCGTTTGCGATTATTGCATCACACACAATTTCTTGAAGGGTCTCTGATCGTAGTGTCGCGTTAGCAGCATCCTGCAGTAGTGAGTCTATCACACCCGATCATCACGTGCTACTTCAAAACGACGAACTTTTGCAACGATGCACACTTGGGGAGAACACAATTTTATCTTGAAATTTTAGTGAGGGATCACCTTATAATGCTACCGTCGTCCTAAGCACAATAAGATGCATAAAAGGATTAACATCACATGCAAATCATAAGTGACATGATATGGCCATAAACTTGTGCTTTTGATCTCCATCTCCAAAGCACCGGCATGATCTCCATCGTCATCGGCATGACAACATGATCTCCATCATCGTGACGCCATCGGGGTTGTCACGCCAACCATGCTTCTACTACTATTGCTACCACTTAGCGATAAATTAAAGCATTACATAACACTTAATGATTGACACACATGTCATACAATAATTAAAGACAACCCTCCTAGTGTTTATTATGATGAATCAAGTAACGAGGAGGAGCTTCCTATCCAATCAATCTCTTCAACAAGAAGCTCGAAAAAACTGATTAAACCCACACGTGAGGTGGTGAAGAAGAAAAAGAAAAGAAGAAAAAGTAGAGGTAAAAAGGTAACTCTCCAAAGTAATATTGCTCCTATCACCATTGCGCCTCATGAAAGTGAATCAAATATGTTGATGGAGGATAACAATATTGAGTATGATTTTGTGATGCCTAATACTTGTTGTAATGATTATGCTTGGGAAGACAATTATGTCTTTTATGATCTTGAAAATCTTTTTTGCACTTTCTTGGAAGAATATGATAATAATGTTTTCTATACTATTGGTGCCATTCATGCTATTGAAAAGAATGATTATGATGATATGCAAAACCACAAGCTTGGGGATGCTATGTTTGATGAGTATGAAATGTTTGAAGATTTATTTGCTGAAAATAATGCTTGTCCCAAGCTTGGGGATGCTTTGCATAATGAATACGATCCTTTGATCCCTTCTACTTTTGATAAGAAAATTTATTATGATGATAGCATGCCTCCTATTTATGATGATTACAATGATGAAAGTGGGTTTGGAAGAGTGTCAACTCTAGGTAGTAGTGATCTCACTACTTTGGAGGGTGTTTAATCTTATTACAATATTGATGGAAGTGGATTTGGAGAGGTCATGACTTTGTTTAGTGATACATCCACTATTTTGGAAGAGGTTTCAATTGACCACGATGAGGACAAAGTTGCTACTTATGATGATTATTATGATGACATGTATGCTATAAAGAGTGATAAATCTTCTATGCTTTTGGATCATGAAAAGAATGCTTTATGTGATGGTTATATGGATGAATCTATTCATGATGCTACTGAAAATTATTATGAGAGAGGAACCTATGATTCATGATGCTCTTGTTATGTTTCAATCTTTATCTTTTATGCGAGCATCATTTAACTCATCATGCCTAGCTAAAAGGCATTAAAGAAAAGCGCTTGTTGGGGGACAACCCAACACTTTTATCTACTATTTTTGTGTGTTCACATGATTATGCTACTATATTAATCATGTTTTATTGTTTTAGTTTCAATAAAGTGCCAAGTAAAGCCTTTGGGATCATGTTGGGTGATAGTTGATTTGATCTTGCTGAAAAACAGAAACTTTTGTGCTCACGAAAATAACTCTCATTTTTAACAGAACTGTGCTTTTGAGTTGATTATTTTTGAAGAATATTAATATACAAATTTCTCATGTGGTCATATTTTTTCATAATTTTTGGAGTAGCAGAAATATGGTTTGAGTATAGATTACTACAGACTGTTCTGTTTTTGACAGATTCTGTTTTTTAATGCATAGTTTGCCTGTTTTCTAGTTTCTATGGCTTATATTGCTCAATATAAATTGTAGAAATGATATGCTACAGTAGGAATTGTGTGGAAACGATTATGAATCTTGTATTTGACATTACCAACCGTGAAATGGTTTTCTCTTTATCATACTAACCTATCTCACAAAGTTCCGTTAAGTTCTGTGTGATTGAAGTTTTCAAGTTTTGGGTGAGATGTTGATATCAGGAGAATAAGGAGTGACAAGACCCTAAGATTGGGGATTCCCAAGGCATCACAAGGTAATATTCAAGGAAGATCCAAGCAACTAAGCTTGGGGATGCCCTGGAAGGCATCCCCTCTTTCGTCTCCAACATTACCGGTAACCTCACTTGGAGTTATGTTTTTATTCGTCACACGATATGTGTTTTGCTTGGAGCATTAATTTATTTTGTTAGGATTTGCTTGATGTTATTTAGAATAATTTTTTGCATTTATTATTTCAATAAAAGTGGCAATGATAGCCTTTTCCATGCTTATTTTGCAAGTATACATGCTGCTGTTTCAAAACAGAAAGTTTATCGCTGTTGCAAAAATTCCCTAGAAAAGTCAGAATGTGATAAAATGCTGAAACTTTTTGCAAAATAAGCTCTGATAAATTTTCTAAAGCGTGGCAATATTTTCAGAATATTTGGAGTTAGGGAAGTATCATGAATATTGCATTCTTTACATACTATACTGTTTTGGCAGATTGCTGTTATGTTTGCATATGTTTGCTTGTTTATTGATTCTATTTGAGGATATGAGTATTAAATATGCAGAGACATTCAGTATGCAATGTTGAATAATAATTTTAGTGAATTGCTATAGTAGAGAATGATAAGGTTTTTGCATTGGTTTCTACTAACTTATCTCACGAGTTCTTGTTGAGTTTTGTGTGGATGAAGCTTTTGAGATTTAGGAAAACCATGATATAAGAAGAATTAAGGAGACACAAAAGCTCAAGCTTGGTGATGCCCAAGGCATCCCAAGATAATATTCCAAGAAGTCTCAAGCATCTAAGCTTGGGGATGCCCCGGTAGGCATCCCACCTTTCTTCTTCAACAATTATTGGTTAATATTGGTTGAGCCTAAGTTTTTGCTTCTTCAAATGAGTTGTTCTATTCTTAGAATGTCATTTTATTTTCATTTTGCTTGTTGTTTTAATAAAATACTTAGACCTTAATGTTTTTAAATAAAATAAAGTCCTCAAATAGTTGCTAGAGAGGCTGGGTAAGCGGCATTCACATCCCATCAATGAAGCTCTTTTCTATGGAATTGCTCTAGTGCTTCACTTATATATTTTTGAGCATGGTGTGCTTTAGTATTTTTGAAGAAATTATCTCTTGCTTCACTTAAATTAATTTGAGATAAAGAAATATTATGCTCATGATTTTCATTTATATCATTTTGGAGTAGCTTGTCATTTACTCGTGTGCTTCAATTATATCCTATGAGTAAATTGTTGAATAAATTGAATGTCATGAAGTTGAAATCATATCATGCCTAGTGGTAGCTTCACATTGGGTTTAGAAAGTGAAATATTTTGAGGCTTGACAATCACAATATTGGTCATACAAACAATTCATGAATGATTAGTATAAGGAAGAGAACTTTCACATGCAAATACACTATCTTGGGAATCTTTTATGATTGTGAGCCCCCATCAAAATATTATATGCCAAAAGTGTTGATGTTGGACAAGGAAGACAAATGTAATGATTTATGTTTGTTCATATTCACACAGAAGATATTGTCATAGATCCTTCAACATGTGGTGCTTGCCCCTGTCTTTGCTAGCCAAAAATTCCGCACCAAGTAGAGATACTACTTGTGCATCCAAAAACCCTTAAACCCAAATCTTATTTTCAAGAGTCCACCAGACCTACTTAAGGATTGAGCAAGATCCTTCAAGTAAGTTGTCGTCGGTGCAATAAGGCAATACAAATTGCTTCTAAAAAGTGTTAGATCATTTAGTGTAAGAGAAAATTGAGCATTGTACAAACTTGTGATGGCAAAGAATAAAAGCGACAGACTGCATAATAAAGGTTGCTATCATAAGGGGCAATATAACGTGACGTTCTTTTGCACTAAGGGGTTGAGCATAGAAACAAATAAGCGCATGGCAACCTCTGCTTCCCTCTACGAAGGGCCTATCTTTTACTTTTATGTATTTACTTTCATGCAAGAGTCAAAGTTTTTCTCTCTATTCCTTTTTATTTTTATCCTTTGGCAAGCATCATGTAGTGAGGAAATATCTAGGCACATATATCTAGTTGGATATGGGTAGCATGAATTAGTATTGTTGACATCACCCTTGAGGTGAATACGTTGGGAGACAAAATTATAAGCCCCTATCTTTCTATGTGTCCGGTTGAAACATTTTGCTCATGTGTATGCGGTGAGTGTTAGCAATCATAGAAGACTATATGATGGTTGAGTATGTGGAGCTCTTACTTAGACTTTGTTGAATAAGTTGAATTACAATTTCTTGGTGACTGAGAACATAGGTTGCTGAGTTTCAAGAGAATTCATTGTTTGAACCTTAACATGTAAATTGGTTGCCACTATAACATGAGAAGTTTTATAAGAAAGAATTGCTGCTATGATGCTAGGAAAAGTGATTGAAATTGTCATTGATCAAACTTGTGCACTTTGCTAGCATTCACACTTCATAAATTATTTATTTTATCATTCACCTACTCGAGGACGAGTAGGAATTAAGCTTGGGGATGCTGATACGTCTCCAATGTATCTATAATTTATGAAGTATTCAGGCCATTTTTGCAATAATTTTATATGGTTTTGGTATGATTTGCATGGAACTAACTCGGGCTGACGATGTTTTCAGCAGAACTATTGTGGTGTTGTTTTTTTGTGCAGAAATGGAACTTCTCCAAACACTGCGAAACTTTTTTTGGATTTTTTATTGGGGAACGCGGTAATTTCAAAAAAAATACCTATGATCACGCAAGATCTATCTATGTGATGCATAGCAACGAGAGGGGAGAGTGTGTCCACGTACCCTCGTAGACCGAAAGCGGAAGCGTTATGACAACGCGGTTGATGTAGTCGTACGTCTTCATGATCCGACCTATCTTAGCACCGGAGTACGACACCTCCGCGATCAGCACACGTCCAGCTCGGGGACATCCCTCGTACTCTTGATCCAGTTGAGGCCGAGGGAGAGTTTCATCAGCACGACGGCGTGGTGACGGTGATGATGAAGCTACCGGCGCAGGGCTTTGCCTAAGCACTACAACAATATGGCCGAGGTGTGTAACTGTGGAGAGGGGCACCGCACACGGCTAAACAATGTCAACTTGTGTGTCTATGGGGTGCCCCCTCCCCCGTATATAAAGGAGTGGAGGAGGGGGGAGGTCCAGCCCTCTATGGCGCGCCTTGGAGGAGTCCTACTCCCACCAGGAGTAGGATCCCCCCTTCCCTAGTTGGACTAGGAGAGAAGGAAGGGGGAGAGAGGGAGGAAGGAAAGGGGGGGCAGCCCCCCACCCAATTCGGACTGGGCTTGGGGGGGGGGGGGCGCCCTCCACCTGGCCGTGCCTCCTCTCTCCCACTATGGCCGAATAAGGCCCATATACTTCCCGGGGGGTTCCGGTAACCTCCCGGTACTCCGGTATATGCGTGAACTCACCCGGAACCATTCCGATGTCCAAACATAGGATCCCAATATATCAATCTTCATGTCTCGACTATTTTGAGACTCCTCATCATGTCCGTGATCACATTCGTGACTCTGAACTACCTTCGGTACATCAAAACACATAAACTCATAATACCAATCATCATCGAACGTTAAGCGTGCGGACCCTACGGGTTCGAGAACTATGTAGACATGACCGAGACACGTCTCTGGTCAATAACCAATAGCGGAACCTGGATGCTCATATTGGTTCCTACATATTCTACGAAGATCTTTATCGGTCAAATCGCATAACAACATACGTTGTTCCCTTTGTCATCGGTATGTTACTTGCCCGAGATTCGATCGTCGGTATCTCAATACCTAGTTTAATATCGTTACTGGCAAGTCTCTTTACTCGTTTCGTAATACTTCATCCCTTAACTAACTCATTAGTTACAATGCTTGCAAGGCTTATAGTGATTAGTATTACCGAGAGGGCCCAGAGACACCTCTCTGAAACACGGAGTGACAAATCCTAATCTCGATCTATGCCAACCCAACAAACACCTTTGGAGACACCTGTAGAGCACCTTTATAATCACCCTTTTACGTTGTGACATTTGGTAGCACACAAAGTGTTCCTCCGGTATTCGGGAGTTGCATAATCTCATAATCCGAGGAACTTGTATAAGTCATGAAGAAAGCAGTAGCAATGAAACTAACACGATCATAATTCTAAGCTAATGGATGGGTCATGTCCATCACATCATTTTCCTAATGATGTGATCCCGTTCATCAAATGACAACGCATGTCTATGGTTAGGAAACTTAACCATCTTTGATTAACGAGCTAGTCAAGTAGAGGCATACTAGGGACTATATGTTTTGTTTATGTATTCACACATGTACTAAGTTTCCGGTTAATACAATTCTAGAATGAATAATAAACATTTATCATGAATTAAGGAAATAAATAATAACTTTATTATTGCCTCTAGGGCATATTTCCTTCATTTTATCGACCAGAAGAGTACCAATGGGCCAGAATAGCACCTGGGGGTGCCCCGAGGGGGCCACAACCCACCAGGGCGTGCCTGGGCCCCAAGGCACGCCCCGGTGGGTTGTGCCCGCCTCGGTGGCCTCTTGCACCCCCTCTCTGCCCTATAAATTCCCAAATATTCCAAAAAACCTCAAGGAGACCCTAGATCGGAAGTTCTACCGCCGCAAGCCTCTGTAGCCTCTGAAAACCAATCAGGAGCCCGTTCTGGCACCCTGTTAGAGGGGGAGATCATCACCGATGGCCATCTTCATCATCCCGATGGCCACCACGATGAGGAGGGAGTAGTCCACCCTCGGGGCTGATGGTTTGTACCAGTAGCTATGTGTTTAATCTCTCTCTCGCGCGATCTTGAGATGTCACGATCTTGATGTATCATGGGCTTTGTTAACATAGATGGATCACATGATGTTTCTACCCTCTCTACTCTTGTTGTGATGAATTGAATCTTTACCCTTTGGAGTTTTGTCATGTCGGATTGAATGTTCAGATCTGAGAACACATGATATATGTCTTGCATATGGATACCCGTGGTGATAATGGGGTATTATTTTGGTTCACTTGATATATGTTATGGCACTCAACTTGCGGATTTCCGAGGTGACTTTGAGGTAATCTATGTGTAGGGGTTGATGCACGTTTTTATTATCTTTTCTCCAATAGAAACTTTGGGGTCTCCTTGTAGTTCTTTGTGTGGATTGAGTATTATGAATGAAATTGTTTGATACATATCGTATAATTAACTCATGGGTACTCGCGGTGACATTGGGGTATCTAAGTGACATTAGAGTTGGTTGATATGTATCATATGGTGTTATTTTAGTATGAACTCTTGATTAGATCGATCAGAAAGAATAGCTTGTTGTTATTTTAGTACGAACTCTAGGATAGATTGATCGGAAAGAATAGCTTTGAGGTGGTTTCGTACTCTACAAACTATTTCTATCTTTTGTTCTCTGCTAATAAGAACTCGGGAGTGATTCTTTATTGCACTTTCAGGGATAGTCATATGATCCAACTATGTTAGCATTGTTGAGAGATTGCACTTGTGAAAGTATGCACCCTAGGCCTCATTTTCCATTATTGCAATACCATTTGTGCTCCGTTTTACCATTTACTACCTTGCTATTTTTTTATTGTTCGCACTACAAAAAATCATATCTACTATCCATACTACACTTTTATCACCATCTCTTCGCCGAACTAGTGCACCTATACAATTTGCCATTGTATTGGGTGTGTTGGGGACACAAGAGATTTCTTGTATTTGATTGCAGGGTTGCTTGAGAGAGACTATCTTCATCCTACACCTCCCACGGATTGATAAACCTTAGGTCATCCACTTGAGGGAAAATTGCTACTGTCCTACAAAACTCTGCGCTTGGAGGCCCAACACAAGTCTACAAGAATAAAGTTACGTAGTAGTCATCAGGACGACACCTCCACATTCAACACACGTACGACCTGATGATGCCTTCGCCTCCTCGATCCAGCGAGCGATAGTGAAGTAGTAGCTCGAGTCCTCCGGCAGCACGATGGCATGGTGGCGGTGGTGGTGGCGGAATCTCAGCAGAGCTTCGCTAAGCACTACAGAGAAGAAGATGGCTATGAGGGAGAGGAGGAGCAGCGCCGTGGCACGAATAGATGTGTATTGGGTCGACTGTCCTCTCTCTACCTCTCTCTATATAGGATAAGGGAGGAGGGGGTGGCGCCCCTAGGGTTTCCCCTAGGGGGCGGCGGCCAGGGTAGATGGGATCTACCCTAGGCAAACCCAAGGGTGACTTGCCTCCCAAGCCAAGTGGAGGATTGCCTCCCGAGCCAGGTGACGCCCCGCCTCCCCTGGTCATGTGGGATGGGGTAAGAGGGGCGCCCAGCCCCTTAGTGGGCTCATTTGCCCCCTCCCCTTGGCCCATGAGGCCCCCAACACTTGCCGGGACCCCCCGAAACCCCTTTCGGTCATGCTGGTCATCACCTTGTACCCCCCGAACAATTCCAGACTCCAATACCCTTCGTCCAATATATCAATCTTCACCTCTGGACCATTCCTAAGTTCGTCGTCATGTCCGGGATCTCATCCGGGACTCCGAACAACCTTCGGTAACCACCATAATGACTCAACTATACTTATATCGTCACCAAACGTTAAGCGTGTTGACCCTGCAGGTTTGAGAACTATGCAGACATGACCGAGACATTTCTACGGTCAATAACCAATAGCAAGGCCTGGATGCCCATATTGGTTCCTACATATTCTATGAAGATCTTATCGGTCGAACCTCGATGTCAAGGATTCAGCTAATCCCATATGTAGTTCCCTTTGTCTATAGGTATGTTACTTGCCCGAGATTCGATCGTCGGTATCTCCATACCTAGTTCAATCTCGTTACCGGCAAGTCTCTTTACTCGTTTCGTAATACAAGATCCTGTGACTAACTCATTGGTCACACTGCTTGCAAGCTCATTGTGATATTGTATTACCGAGTGGGCCATGAGATACCTCTCCGTCATACGGAGTGACAAATCCCAGTCTTGATCCATGCCAACTCAACAGACACCCTTGGAGATACATGCAGAGCACCTTTATAGTCACTCAGTTACGTTGCAATGTTTGGTACACACAAGGTACTCATCCGGTTTCATTGAGTTGCATGATCTCATGGTCATAGGAACATATACTTGACATGCAGAAAACGATAGCAATAAACTTGACACGATCATATGCTACGTTTACAGTTTGGGTCTTGTCCATCACATCATTCTCCTAATGATGTGATCTCATTATCAAATGACAACTCATGTCTATGGCTAGGAAACCATAGCCATCTTTGATCAACGAGCTAGTCTAGTAGAGGCTCACTAGGGACACGTTGTTGTCTATGTATCCACACATGTATCTGAGTTTCCGATCAATACAATTCTAGCATGGATAATAAATGATTGTCATGAACAGGGAAATATGATAATAACCAATTTATTATTGCCTCTAGGGTATATTTTCAACAAAAGTACACCAGCTATTCTCTCCTGACAATTAGAAAAACCTTATTATAGCAAATATGTATTTTGTTTTATTTCAATTTGTTAGTGATATTATTGTTCGTACTTTTTTCATGATGATTAGCGTTGATTTCTGAGTTTTGTATTGAATTTTGTCATATTTTCCCCAGTCACCACAAGTTTGGTCTGGCCTATTAACTTCGCTTATTTTCTGTTCAATCATCTCTTTAACTCATGCAGATTACAATTTTTTTTTCATCTTCACATTGATTGCCATGTCGACTTATGCATATTCTTGTCCAGGCTGGACCAAATTGAATGTAGATGTTGAGGTCGACGATACTACAATCGCTCAATCATTGTATCTTCATAGTCATTCAGGCATGTTTTTAAAAAGGAAAAAGAATCACGCAGGCGGCTCTGAACTTGACCATGCTTCTCCATGGCCAACATACTTCATGTTGTGCACAATGTTGTCCTGGAATTTAACAATGAAGTGACTATGGAACTGATTTCCTTGCTTGTGAACAAGCTTATTTATTGAGATGATCTTCTCAGGACTTAATATGACACAGTATAAGGCAATGTTGTCAGATTTTTTTAAATCAAGGAATGTGATAGCTCATGATTTCGCAACTCATGGTACTAAAGCTTTGTGTTCTGGTCTGTTGCATGAGAAATTTTTGACCTATGCATGATGTCATCTTGATATTTCTTGTAATGTATTGTTCTCTTGGCATTAAACATTGCTTTCCATTAAAAACTCAAGTTACTCCCATGATCCTCTCCGTTGAAAAAAATAACTGGTGATCCCATTTACTTGCGTCTGTAAAGTTTAACTAATGAATTACAATTTTTTACTTCAAAGCATAACAATACTGAAGTCTAAACATGACGTGGTTATGGAGGTGTAATGGCCTACCATGAGTTCATGACTGCAATGCGGAGTTTCCCTTGTTTTCCATGCCAGCGGTGCCCGTGGTTGCGGATTAACCAAACTAATTGTAAGGGACACACTATATGTCTATACCATACTCTCTATTGTGTATGTCAAAACTAAAAAAGTGCCATTTGAATAATAAGATGTGTCTTGTGGAGACGTGTGCGCACGGGCAAGGCTACTAGTAAAGTTTAATAAAGGAATTATAATTTTGACTTCAATGCATAACAATACTAAAGCCTAAACAAGACGTGGTTATGGAGGTGTAATGGCCAGCCATGAGTTCATTGTTATAGTGTGGCATTTCCCTTGTTTTTCATGCCAGGGGTGCCCGTGGTCGCTGATTAACCAACTAAGTGTAAGTGACACACTATATGTCTATACAGTATACTCTCTATTGTGTATGTAAAAAACTAAAAAAGTGCCATTCAATTGAATAATAAGATGCGTCTTTTGGAGACATGTGTGCACATGCAAGGCTACTGGTAAATGGTAAAGAGTAAAGTGACAGTGGGGTCGGGGTGTATGCGCGTGTTCCATATTCTATATGATTCAAAATTGGCAATTTTGTATTTGAATGCATTAATGTTCTTTTCACAACTTTCATCCCCGTTGTACATTAGAGTGTATTAAAATTTGAAAATCATAAAAACAATCTTTAGATTTATAGAATAAAAAAAACTACAAGCGTTATGCAGAAATCTCAACACTCGGAATTTGAAGCATATTAAGCGCATGCAATAGAAATCACGAAGATCGGAATTTGGATCCATGGAAAAAACGCTACCTGCAGGAAGGAATTGAATCGGCCGCCACTACTTGCACAACGTCGTCCTTGCTCTCTCGTGGCAGGTTGCTTGTGGAGTAGGGGGAGATCGGGGCTATGAGGGCATTCAGCACCAGCACCACCTGTCTGTGAAGGGGAAGGACGGCCGCCGCTGCTCTTCCCACGCTGCTGCTACTAGTGTTCCTGTGACAAGGTGGTCGTGACATGGAGGAAGTTGAATGGGAGATCGGGGCCTCGACGAGTTGTAGCACCTAGACGATCAAGAAGAACAGGGACAAAGGCTGGACGGGGTCGGTGGCGGAGGGTTTGCTCGAGCAGTCCCGGATTCGCTCTTATCCTTGTCCAGTAAAGCGGTCTATTTACCGCGGGGCTGAGGGGATTTGGGCATGAGTTGGGTCGTGCTAGTTTGTGTGGTACCCATTTACGGTCCAGTATAACAACAAATGTTTACGAGAATCAGGTAACAATATAATTGAATGGTGGGTAACAAAAGATCGAACAAAACTAAACTTGATCATTCCACAGGCCGAGTCGGGTTCGGGCCGGGCTTGGCAAAACCCGAAGAAAAAAAATCCCAAACCCGAACTCAGCCCGGCCCACATGAACAGTGGTATTTTTATTAAATTAACCATATTTAGGATATTATATTAATTTATTATACCTATATTTTCAGTAATATATATATGTCCATCAGGACTTTTTTCGGGATTTCGAGCAAGAAAGTGAAGCCCAAACTCGACCCGGATTTCGGGCTTCAGGTTCCAGCCTCCGGGTCGGGTTGTCCATGCACATGTCTAAACGAAACACGTTCCACGTTCTTGGGTGTGAGACACAAAGAGGCGAATACAAGTAGACAAGCGCGCCCAGGAGTAATGAAGAACTTCATATGGACCCAAGATTTTGAAAACATAGGAATAGAAACATATATATAGAAACGTCGACATGCTAGATTGTACCAAAATCCAAAAACATCATTTGTTGAGGAGAATAATTTGGATATCTTACAGGGAAAGGGCAAACGAAGGTATTAGTGCTTGATTGGAAGAAAAGGACAAAAAAGGTACATTGGGACTTTCAAAGGATTATTTTCCACCTTGCCGCCGAAGTATCCTGGCCACCAGCCCTCATTGCTGACAGAACCAACGCGGGAGGCAGCTCCACCTCTCCTTCCTTCGCATAGACACACCACTGAAGGAGGTCGAGTTCGATTGACCTGAAAGTGGATTAGGGGAGAAGCTGGGTGAAAAAGATCCGTCTAAGGATGACGCAGCGGAAGCGCGGATAAACAAAATATGGAAAACATAATCAAAGAGGAATTTCCCGGCACGGGAATGACAATGCATGGGACACATGAGTACACGTGGATATCCTTCACTGCAAAACATGATGATGGCTGCCCACCTCCCTAGATGTTCACTATGTCGTCTTCTCGTATTAACTGCGGTAATGAGACGACCGAACAAAGGGTGTCCTGCGGACATGGTCCCCAATCCTTGATTGGGTGGACCCAGGCCGAGGTTATTCGGCACAAGCGGCTCGAAAAGCGAGATGAAACGAACTCGACAGTATGTGTTTATTATATTCCTTTCTTTACATATGGTTGCTACACACAAACTGGTCGCCCCTATTGTTGTGTACCCGTCAAATGATTTCCACGTGTAGCATCTCTTCTTAGCACCTCCTTTATTTGCACCCGTCTGCTGGACGCCAATTGCTCGCCCTAGTATGCACATGGGGCTAGCGATCGTCTTTTATGTCATCTTGTCCTGGTTGGATGTTGGCTATCTACATGTATTATTATCGTTCGCTATCAGGACTTCGAATAGGGAAAGTTGAGGCCGCTCGTACTAATCGGACACTGGAGTTACGGATCAGACCAATATGGGTAGGATTGGTGCGATGACTAATATGGGCGAGTATTTAATTTGGTTATTTGACCCTGGCCTCTCCTTGCATGCCGACAATTTATCAACAATATCACCATGATACGTCCCAAACATATCTACTTTTTCAAACACTTCTGCTCTTGTTTAGGACTCTAATTTGCATGATTTGATGGAACTAACCCGCACTCATGGTGCTTTCAACAGAATTGCCATGATATTTTTTTTGTGTATAAATAAAAGTTTTCGGATTAAGCTAAAAATTTATGGAGATTATTTCTGGACAATATAAAAAATATTGACGAAGAGACATACTTGAGGGGGCCACCTAGGAGCCACGAGCTCATGGGGCGTGCTCCCCCTGCTAGGGTGCGCCTTGTGAGCTCATGACTCCCTCGAGCCTCCGTTTTCCCTAATTCCAACTCCATAAATACCATTTCGAGTAGAGAAAAATCATAGAGAAAGTTTTATCACGTTTTGCGAGACGGAGCCACCGCCACTTCATGTTCTTAATCGTGAATGCATTAATGTTCTTTTTAAAGCTTTCGTCCCTGCTATACAATAGACGTGTATTAAAAATTGAAAACCATAAAAACAATCTTTAGATTTATAGATTAAAAATAGAAAATAAATACAAGTGTTAAGCAGAAATTTCAACATTCGAAATTCAAAGGATATTAGGCGCATGCAACAGAAATCACGAAGATCGGAGTTTGGATCCATGGAAAAAACGCTACCTTAAGGATGGAATGGAATCGTCCTCCGCCGTCGCTACTTGCGCAACGTCGTCCTGCTCCGTCGTGGCGGGTTGCTTGTGGAGTAGGGGGAGATCGGGGCTCTGGGGGCATTCAGTGCTAGCACCACCTGTCTCTGAAGGGGAAGGGCGACCGCCACTGCTCTTCCCATGCCGCCGCTACTAGTGTTACTATGACAAGGTGGTCGTGACATGGAGGAAGTTGAATAGGAGATCGGGGCCTCAACAAGTAGTAGCACCTAGACGACGAAGAAGAACTAGGACAGAGCCTGGACGGGGTCCGCGGCGGAGGGTTTGCTCGAGCAGTCTTGGGTTCGCTCTTATCCTTGTCCGGTAAAGCGGTCTATTTACGGCGGGGGCTGGGGGATTTGGGCTTGAGTTGGGCCGTGCTAGTTTGTGTGGTACCCGTTTATGGTCCAGTATAATAAAAAGTGTTTACGAGAATCGGGTAACAATATAATTGAGTGGTGGGTAACAAAAGTTCGAACCAGAGTAAACTTGATCATTCCACGGACCGGGTCGGGTTTGAGCCGGGCTTGGCAAAACTCGAAAAAAATCCCAAAACCGAATCTGGCCTGGCCCAAACCACATGAACATTGGCATTTTTTATTAAATTAATCATATTCGGAATATTATATCAATGTATTATACCTATATTTGAATAATATACATATGGCCATTTGGTCTTTTTTCGGGCTTTCGAGCAAGAAAGTGAAGCCCAAACCCGGCCTGAATGTCGGGCTTTAGGTTCCAGCTTCCGGGTCGGGTTGTCCATGCACATGTCTAAACGAAACACATTCCAAACATTCTTGGGTGTGAGACACAAAGAGGCGAACACAAGTAGACAAGCGCGCCCAGGAGGAATGACGAACGTTATATGGGCCCAAGATTTGGAAAACATAGGAATAGAAACATATATATAGAAACGTTGACATGCTAGATTGTACCAAAATCCAAAAACATCATTTGTTGAGGAGAATCGTTTGGATATCTTACAGGGAAAAGGGCAAACAAAGGTACTAGTGCTTGATTGTAAAGAAAAGGACAAAAAAGGTACATTGGAACTTCCAAAGGATTCTTTTCCACCTTGCTGCCAAAGTATCCTGGCCACCAGCCCTCATCGCTGACAGAACCTACGCGGGAGGCAGCTCCACCTCTCCTTCCTTCGCATAGACACACCACCGAAGGAGGTCGGGTTCGATTGACCTGAAAGTGGATTAGGGGAGAAGCTGGGTAAAAAGATCTGTCTAAGGATGAGGAAGCGGAAGCGCGGATAAACAAAATATGGAAAACATAACTAGAAAGGAATTTCCCGGCACGGGAATGGCAACACATGGGACAGATGAGTACACATGGGTACCCTTCACTGCAAAACATGATGATGGCAGCCCACCTCCCTAGATGGTCACTATGTCATCTTCTCGTATTAACTGCAGCAGATGAGACGAGCGAACAAAGGGTGTCCTGCGGAAATGGTCCCCAATGCTTGATTGGGTGGACCTGAGCCGAGCTATTCGGCACAAGTGGCTCAAAAAGCGAGATGAAGCAAACTTGACAGTTGGTGTTCATTCTATTCCTTTCTCTATGTATGGTTGCTGCACACGAACTGGTTGCCCCTCTTGTTCTCTACCCGTCAAATGATATCCATGTCTAGCCTCTCTTCTTAGCACCTCTTTATTTGCACCCATCTGCTGGACGCCAATTGCTTGCCCCTAGTATGCACATGGGGCTAGCGATCATCTTCTATATTATCTTGTCCTGGTTGGATGTTGGCTATCCACATGTATCATTCTCGTTCACTATCAGTACTTCCAATAGGGAAAGTCGAGGCCACTCGCACTAGTCGAATACCGGCGTTACGGAGCACACGAATAAGGGTAGGATTGGTGTGACGGCTCATATCGGCGAGTATTTAATTTGCTTATTTGACCTTGGCCACTCCTTGCATGCCAACAAGTAATCGGCAATAGCACCATGATATATCCAAACATATCTACTTTTTCTAACACTTTTGCTCTTATTTTGGACTCTAATTTGCATGATTTGAATGGAACTAACCCGGATTGATGGCGTTTTCAGCAGAATTGCCATGGTGTTATTTTTGTGCAGAAATAAAAGTTCTCGAATTAAGTTGAAAAATTTACGAAGATTATTTGTGGAAAATATAAAAAATGTTGACAGAGAGATCTACATGAGGGGGCCACAAATAATTGGGATACTCTTCGGGGATGACTGTAATTTGAGGAGTTCATGTATTCACCAGGTGTTAATGCTTTGTTTCAGTTCTCTATTAAAAGGAGGGCTTAATATCCTTTACTTTCCATATGGACCCCGCTGCCACGGGAGGCTTTATTGTTACTTGCTACTTGTTACCAATTACCTTGCTACAAAACTATCTGTTGCCGCTACTTTCAGTGATAGTATTTATTCAGTTTGATTTCAATTTGATAGTGATGTTATTGTTCGTACTTTTTTTGTTTGTGATGATTAGCACTGATTTATGAGATTTGTATTGAATTTTGTCATATTTTTCCCAGTCACCACAAGTTTGACCGCCCTATTGATTTTGCTTGTTTCTGTTCAATCATCTCTTTAACTCCTGCAGATTATAGATATATTTTGTTTCGTCTTCACATCGATTGCCAAGTCAACTGATGCATATTCTTGTCCGGGCTGGACCAAACTGAATGTAGATGTTGAGGTCGATGATACTACAATGAGTCGATCATTGTCTCTTCATAGACTTTCAGGCACGTTTTTCAAAAGGAAAAAGAATGATGCAGGTGGCTCTGAACTTGACCATGCTTCTCCATGGCCAACATATTTCATGTCGTGCACAATGTTGTCTTGGAATCTGGCAATGAAGTGATTATGCAACTAATTTCCTTGCTTGTGGACAAGCTTATCTACGAGCTAGTCTTCTCAGGACTTAACATGACACAATATAAGCCAATGTTGTCAGATTTTTTTTGTTAAATCAAGGAATGTGATATCTCATGATTTCGTAACTCTCGGTACTAAAGCTTTGTGTTTTGGTGTGTTGCATGAGCACATTTTGACCTGTGCACGACGGCATCTGGATATTTCTTCCAATGTATTGTTCTCTTGGCATTAAACATAGATTTCCATTAAAATCTCAAGTTACTCCATGATCCTCTCTGTTGGAAAAATTAACTGGTGATCCCATCTACTAGCGTCTTCAAAGTTTACCAAATGAATTACAATTTTTGACTTCAAAGCATATCAATACTGAAGCCTAAACATGACATGGTTATGGAGGTGTAATGGCAACCCATGAGTTCCTGGATGCATTGTGGTGTTTCCCTTGCTGTTCATGCCAGGGGAGCCCATGGTCGCGGATTAAACAAACTAAGTGTAAGTGACACACTATATGTCTATACCATATACTCCCTATTGTGTGTGTAAAAACAAAAAGAGTGCCATTCAATTGAATAATAAGATGTGTCTTCTGGAGACGTGTGTGCACGTGCAATGCTACTAGTAAAGCCTAACAAATGAATGACAATTTCTGACCTCATAGCAAAACAATACTAAAGCCTAAACATGGTGTGGTTATGGAGGTGTAACAGCGAACCACCGGTTTGTGGTAGCAATGTTGTGTTTCTCTTGTTGTTCATGCCAGTGGTAGCAGATTAACCAAATTAAGTGTAAGGGACACACTATATGTCTATACAATATACTCTCTATTGTGGATGTAAAAACTAAAAAAGTGCCATTCAATGAAATAATAAGATGTGTCTTGTGGAGACGTGTGTGCACGTGCAAGGCTACTAGTAAATGGTAAAGAGTAAAGTGACAGCGAGGGTCCGGGTGTATGCGTTCCCTATTCTATTTTGTTCAAAATTGGTAATTTTTTATTTGAATGCATTAATGTTCCTTTTAAAACTTTCAAACAATATTTAGATTTAAAACTTTTAAAATAGACATGTATTAAAATTTGAAAATCATAAAAACAATATTTAGATTTATAGAATAAAAATAAAAAATAACTACAAGTGTTAAGCAGAAAATCTCAACATTCAGAATTTGAAGCATATTACGCGCATGCAATAGAAATCACAAAGATCGGAATTTGGATCCATGGAAAAAACGCTACCTGAAGGATGGAATAAAATCGGCCTCCGTCGACGCTACTTGTGGAACGTCGTCCTTGCTTCTTCGTGGCGGGTTGCTTGTGGAGTAGGGGGAGATCGGGGCTTCGGGGGCATTCAGCGCCAGCACCACCTGTCTGTGAAGGGGAAGGGCGGCCGCCGCTGCTCTTCCCACGCCGACGCTACTAGTGTTCCTGTGAGAAGGTGGTCGTGACATGGAGGAAGTTGAATGGGAGATCGGGGCCTCGACAAGTAGTAGCACCTAGACGAAGAATAAGAACTGGGACAAAGGCTTGACGGGGTCGGCGGCTGAGGGTTTGCTCGAGCAGTCCCTGGTTCGCTCTTAGCCTTGTCTGGTAAAGCGGCCTATTTACGAAGGGGGCGGGGGGGGGGATTTAGGCTTGAGTTGGGACGTGCTAGTTTGTGTGGTACCCATTTACGGTCTAGTATAACCAAAAACATTTACGAGAATCGAGTAACAATATAATTGAATGGTGGCTAACAAAGTTCAAACCAAACTAAACTTGATCATTCCACGGGCCAGGCCGGGTTCGGGCCGGGCTTGGCAAAACCTGAAGAAAAAAATTCCCAAACCTGAACCCAGCCCGGTCCAAACCACATGAACATTGGCATTTTTTTGCTTAAATTAATCATATTCAGGAAATTATATTAATTTATTATACCTATATTTTGAATGATATATATATGGGCATTTGGTCTTTTTTAGGATTTCGAGCAAGAAAGTGAAGCCCCAAACCCGACCCGAATTTCGGGCTTTAGGTTCCAGCCTCCGGGTCGGGCTGTCCATGCACAGGTCTAAACGAAACACGTTCCAAACGTTCTTTGGTGTCACACACTAAGAGGTGAACACAAGTAGACAAGTGCGCCCAAGAGTAATGAAGAACGTCATATGAACCCAACCTTTTGAAAACATAGGAACAGAAACATATATATAGAAACGTTGACATTCTAGATTGTACCAAAATACAAAACCTCATTTGTTGAGGTGAATCATTTGAATATCTTATAGGGAAAAGGGCAAACAAAGGTACTAGTGCTTGATTGGAAAGAAAGGGACAAAAAAGGTACATTGGAACTTTCAAAGGATTCTTTTCCACCTTGCTGCCAAAGTATCCTGGCCAACCGCCCTCATCGCCGACAGAACCAACGCGGGAGGCGGCCCCGCCTCTCCTTCCTTCGCATAGACACGCCACCGGAGGTGGTCGGGTTCGATTGACATGAAAGTGGATTAGGGGAAAGCTGGATGAAAAGATCCGTCTAAGGATGATGAAGCGGAAGTGCGGATAAACAAAATATGGAAAACATAACCAGAGAGGAATTTCCCGGCCCGGGAATGGCAATGCATGGGACACGTGAGTACACACGGATATATTTCACTACAAAACATGATGATGGTAGCCCAACTCCCCAGATGGTCACTAAGTCGTCTTCTCATATTAACTGCGACAGATGAGACGACCGAACCCAATGCTTGATTGGGTGGACCCGGGCTGAGCTTATTCGGCACAAGCGGCTCGAAAAGCGAGATGAAACGAACTCGACAGTTGGCGTCCGTTCTATTCCTTTCTCTATATATGGTTGATGCACACGAATTGGTCGCCCTATTGTTGCGTACCCATCAAATGATTTCCACATGTAGCGTCTCTTCTTAGCACCTCTTTTATCTGCACCCGTCTGTTGGATGCCAATTGCTCACCCCTAGTATGCATGTGGGGCTAGCAATCGTCATGTATGTTACCTTTTCCTGGTTGGATGTTGGCTATCCACATGTATCATTCTCGTTCACTATCAGGGTTTTGAATAGGGAAAGCCGAGGCCACTCACACTAGTCGGACACTGGCGCTACGAAGCAAATAAATAAGGATAGGATTGGTGCGACGACTCATATGGGCGAGTATTTAATTTTGTTATTTGACCTTGGCCACTCCTTGCATGCCGACAAGTTATCGGAATAGCACCATGATATGTCCCAAACATATCTATTTTTTCAAACATTTTTGATTTGTGCATGACCGCATCTTGATATTTCTTGTAATGTGTTGTTCTCTTGGCATTACACATTGCTTTCCATTAGAATCTCAAGGTACTCCCATGATCCTCTCCGGTGGAAAAAATAGCTGGTGATCCCATCTACTTCCGTCTTTAAATTTTAACAAATTAATTATAATTTTTGACTTCAAAGCATTATAATACTAAAGCCCAAATATGACGTGGTTATGGAGGTGTAATGGCTAGCCATGAGTCCGTGGCTTCAATGTAGTGTTTCCCTTGTTGTTCTAAGTGTAAGTGACACACTATATGTCTATACCATATACTCTCTATTGTGTATGTAAAAACTAAAAAGTGCCATTCAATTGAATAATAAGATGTCTTGTGGAGACGTGTGTGCATGTGCAAGGCTACTAGTAAAGTCTAACAAATGAATTACAATTTTTGACCTCAAAGGAAAACAATACTGAAGCCTAAACATGGCGTGGTTATGGAGGTGTAATGCCAACCACAAGGTCGTGGCTGCAATGTTGTGTTTCTCTTGTTGTTCATGCCCATGGTAGGAGATTAACCGAACTAAGTGTAAGTGACACACTATATGTATATACCATATACTTTCTATTGTGTATGCAAAAAATAAAAAAGTGCCATTCAATTGAATAATAAGATGTGTCTTGTGAAGACGTGTGTGCACGTGCAAGGCTACTACTAAATGGTAAAGAGTAGAGTGACAGCGGGAGTCGGGGTGTATGTGCGTGTTTCTATTCTATTTGGTTCAAAATTGGCAATTTTTTATTTCAATGCATTAAGGTTCTTTTTACAGCTTTCATCCCTGCTGTACGATAGATGTGTATTAAAATTTGTAAATCATAAAAACTATCTTTAGATTTAGAGAATAAAAAATAAAAAATAACTACAAGTGTTAAGCAAAAATCTCAACATTCGGAATTTGAAGCATATTACGTGCATGCAATAGAAATCATGAAGATCAGAATTTGGATCCATGGAAAAAACGCTACATGAAGGATGGAATGAAATCGGCCGTCGCCGCCACTACTTGCGGAACGTCGTCCTTGCTCCGTCGTGGCGGGTTGCTTATGGAGCAAGAGAAGATCGGGGCTCCGGGGGCATTCAGCACCAGCACCACTTGTCTGTGAAGGGGAAGGGCGGCCACCGCTACTCTTCCCACGCCGACGCTACTAGTGTTCCTGTGACAAGGTGGTCGTGACATGGAGGAAGTTGAATGGGAGATCGGGGCCTCGACGAGTATTAGCACCTAGACGACGAAGAAGAACTGGGACAGAGGCTGGACGGAGTCGGCAGTGGAGGGTTTGCTCGAGTACTCTCGGGTTCGCTCTTATCCTTGTCTGGTAAAGCGGTCTATTTACGATGGGGGCTGGGGGATTTGGGCTTGAGTTGGGCTGTGCTAGTTTGTGTGGTACCAATTTATGGTCCAATATAACCAAAAATGTTTACGAGAATCGGGTAACAGTATAACTGAATGGTGGGTAACAAAAGTTCGAACCAAACTAAACCTAATCATTCCACGGGTCGGGTAGGGTTTGGGCCAGGCTTGGCCAAACCCGAAGAGAAAAAATCCCAAACCTGGACCCGGCCCGCCCAAACCACATGAACATTGACATTTTTTATTAAATCAATCATATTTAGGATTTTATATTAATTTATTATACCTATATTTCAAATAATATATATATGGCCATTTTGTCTTTTTTGGGTTTTCGAGCAAGAAAGTGAAGCCCAATCCCGGCCCGAATGTCGGGCTTCCGGTTCCAGCCTCCGGCCGGGTTGTCCATGCATAGGTATAAACCAAACACGTTCCAAACATTCTTGGGTGTGAGGCAAAGAGGCGAACACAAGTAGACAAGCGCACCCAGGAGTAATGAAGAACCTCATATGGAACCATGATTTTGAAAACATAGGAATAGAAACATACATATAGAAACGTCGACATGCTAGATTGTACCAGAAACCGGAAACATCATTTGTTGAGGAGAATCGTTTGGATATCTTACAGGGAAAATGGCAAACATAGGTACTAGTTCTTGATTGGAAAGAAAAGGACAAAAAGGTATATTAGAACTTTCAAAGGATTCTTTTCCACGTTGCTGCCAAAGTATTCTGGCCACCCGCCCTCATCGCCGATAGAACCAATGCGGGAGGCAGCCCTGCCTTCCCTTCCTTCGCATAGACACGCCACTGGAGGTGGTCGGGTTTGATTGACCTGAAAGTGGATTAGGGGAGAAGCTGTGTGAAAAAGATCCGTCTAAGGATGACAAAGCAGAAGCGCGGATAAACAAAATGTGGAAAACATAACCAAAGAGGAATTTCCCGTCCCGGGAATGGCAACACATGGGACACACGAGTACATGTGGATATCCTTCACTACAAAACATGATGATGGGGCCCAGCTCCCGAGATGGTCTCTAAGTATTAACTGCGACAAATGAGACGACCGAACAAAGGGTGTCCTGCGGACATGGTCCCCAATGCTTGATCAGGTGGACCCGGGCGGAGCTTATTTGGCACAAGTGGCTCGAAAAGTGAGAGGAAACGAACTTGACAGTTGGCGTTCATTCTATTCCTTTCTCTTTATATGGTTGCTGCACACGAACTGGTCGCCCCTATCATTGTGTACCTGTCAAATGATTTCCATGTGTAGTGTCTCTTCTTAGCACCTCCTTTATTTGCACCCATCTGCTGGACGTCAATTGCTCACTCCTAGTATGCACATGGGGCTAGCGATCGCCTTTTATGTTATCTTGTCCTGGTTGGATGTTGGCTATCCACATGTATCATTCTCATTTGCTAACAGGACTTCGAATAGGGAAAGCCGAGGCCACATGCACTAGTCAGACACTGGCGTTGCGGAGCAGGCGAATAACGGTAGGATTGGTGCGACGACTCATATGAGCGAGTATTTAATTTAGTTATTTGAGCGTGGTCTGAGATTAACCAAACTAAGTGTAAGTGACACATTATATGTCTATACCATATACTCTTGATTGTGTATTTAAAAACTAAAAAAGTGCTATTCAATTGAATAATATGACGTGTCTTGTGGAGACATGTGTGCACGTGCAAGGCTACTAGTAAATGGTAAAGAGTAAAGTGACAGCGGCGGTCTGGGTGTATGTGCGTGTTCCCTATTCTATTTGGTTCAAAATTGGCAATTTTTTATTTGAATGCATTAATGTTCTTATTAAAGCTTTCAACCCTGTTGTACAATAGACGTGTATTAAAATTTGAAAATCATAAAAACTATCTCTAGATTTATAGAATAAAAAAACAAAAAATAACTACAAGTGTTAAGCAGAAATCTCAACATTCATAATTTCAAGCATATTACGCGCATGAAATAGAAATTACGAAGATCGGAATTTGGATCCGTGGAAAAAAATGCTACCTTAAGGATGGAACGGAATCGGCCTCCGTCGCCGCTACTTGCGCAACATCGTCCTTGCTCCGTCATGGCGGGTTGCTTGTGGAGTTGGGGGGGGGGGGGATCGGGGCTTCGGGGGCATTCAGCGCCAGCACCACCTGTCTGTGAAGGGGAAGGGCGGCCGCCGCTGCTCTTCCCACGCCGACGCTACAAGTGTTCCTGTGATGGTCATGACATGGAGGAAGTTGAATGGGATCGGGGCCTCGACAAGTAGTAGCACCTAGACGAAGAAGAACTAGGAGAGAGGTTGGATGGGGTCGGCGGCTAAGGGTTTGCTCGAGCAGTCCCTGGTTTGCTCTTATCCTTGTCCGGTAAAGCGGTCTATTTACGGTGGGGGCTGGGGGGATTTGGGCTTGAGTTGGGCCGTGCTAGTTTGTGTGGTACCAATTTACGGTCTAGTATAACCAAAAACGTTTACGAGAATCGGGTAACAATATAATTGAATGGTGGGTAACAAAAGTTTGAACCAAACTAAACTTGATCATTCCACGGGCCGGGTCGGGTTTGGGCCGGGCTTGGCAAAACCCAAAGAAAAAATTCTGAAACTCGAACCCGGGACGGTCCGAACCACATGAACTGTGGTAATTTTTATTAAATTAATCATATTCAGGATATTATATTAATTTATTATACCTATATTTCGAATTATATATATATATATATATGTATATATATATATATATATATATATATATATATATATATATATATATATATATATATATATATATAGGCTTTCGAGCAAGAAAGTGAAGCCCAAACCCGGCCCAGATTTCGGGCTTCACGTTCCAGCCTCCGGGTCGGGTTGTCCATGCACAAGTCCAAATGAAACACGTTCCAAATGTTCTTGGTTGTGAGACACAAAGAGGCGAACACAAGTAGACAAGCGCACACAAGAGTAATGAAGAACGTCATATGGAACCAAGATTTTGAAAACATAGGAATATAAACATATATATAGGAACGTTGACATGCTAGATTGTACCAAAATACAAAAGCATCATTTGTTGAGGAGAATCATTTGGATATCTTATAGGGAAAAGGGCAAACAAAGGTAGTAGTGCTTGATTGGAAACAAAGGGGCAAAAAAGGTACATTGAAACTTTTAAAGGATTCTTTTCCACCTTGCTGCCAAAGTATACTGGGCATCTGCCCTCATCACTGACAGAACCAACGCGGGAGGAGGCCCCGCCTCTCCTTCCTTCGCATAGACATGCCACCGGAGGTGGCCGGGTTCGATTGACCTGGAAGTGGATTAAAGGAGAAGCTGCGTAAAAAGATCCGTCTAAGGACGATGAAGCGGAAGCGTAGACAAACAAAATATGGAAAACATAACCAAAGAGGAATTTCCCGGCCCGGGAATGGCAACGCATGGGACACATGAGTACACATGGATATCCTTCACTACAAAACATGATGATGGCAGCCCAGCTCCCCAGATGGTCACTAAGTCGTCTTCTCATATTAACTGCGATAGATGAGATGACCAAACAAAGTGTGTCCTGCGGACATGGTCACCAATGCTTGATCGGGTGGACCCGGGCCGAGCTTATTCGGCACAAGCGGCTCAAAAAGCGAAATGAAACAAACTGGACAGTTGGCTTCATTTTATTCCTTTCTCTATGTATGGTTGCTGCACATAAATTGGTCGCCCCTATTGTTGCGCACCCATCAAATGATTTCCACGTGTAGCGTCTCTTATTAGCACCTCCTTTATTTGCACCCATCTGTTGGATGCCAATTGCTTGCCCCTAGTATGCACGTGGGGCTAGCGATCGTCATGTATATTATCTTTTCCTGGTTGGATGTTGGCTATCCACATGTATCATTCTCGTTCACTATCAGGGTTTCGAATAGGGAAAGCCGAGGCCACTCGCACTAGTCAGACACCGGCATTACGGAGCAAAACGAATAAGGGTAGGATTGGTGCGACGACTCATATGGGAAAGTATTTAATTTGGTTATTTGACCTTGGCCACTCCTTGAATGCCGACAAGTTATCGGCAATAGCACCATGATACGTCCCAAACATATCTACTTTTCCAAACACTTTTGACCTGTGCATGTCGGCATCTTAATATTTCTTGTAATGTATTGTTCTCTTGGCATTAAACATTGCTTTCCATTAAAATCTCAAGGTACTCCCATGATCCTCTCTGCTAGAAAAAATAGTTGGTGATCCCATCTACTATCATCTTTAAAGTTTAACAAATGAATTACAATTTTTGACTTCAAATCATAACAATACTAAAGCCCAAAAATGACATGGTTATGGACGTGTAATGGCCAACCATGAGTTCGTGGCTGCAATCTGGTGTTTCCCTTGTTGTTCATGCCAGGCGTGCCGGTGGTCGCAGATTAAACGAGCTAAGTGTAAGTGACACACTATATGTCTATACCATATACTCTCTATTGTGTATGTCAAAACTAAAAAAGTGCCATTCAATTGAATTATAAGATGTGTCTTGTGGAGACGTGTGTGCACGTGCAAGGCTACTAGTAAAGTCTAACAAATGAATTACAATTTTTGACGTCAAAGAAAAACAATACTGAAGCCTAAACATGGTGTGGTTATGGAGGTGTAATGGCCAACCACGAGGTCGTGGCTGCAATGTTGTGTTTCTCTTGTTGTTCATGCCCATGGTAGGAGATAAACCGAACTAAGTGTAAGTGAAACACTATATGTTTATACCATATACTCTCTATTATGTATGTAAAAACTGAAAAGGTGCCATTCAATTGAATAATAAGATGTGTCTTGTGGAGACGTGTGTGCACTGCAAGGCTAGTAGTAAATGGTAAAGAGTAAAGTGACAGCGTGGGTCGGGGTGTATGCATTAATGTTGTACAATAGATGTGTATTAAAATTTGAAAATCATAAAAACTACCTTTAGATTTAGAGAAAAAAAATAAAAAATAACTACAAGTGTCAAGGAGAAATCTCAGCATTCAGAATGCATGCAATAGAAATCACGAAGACCAGAATTTGGATCCATGGAAAAAATGCTACCTGAAGGATGGAGTGGAATCGGTCGCCGCCGCCGCTACTTGTGCAACGTTGTCCTTGCTCCGTCATGGCGGGTTGCTTGTGGAGTAGGGGAAGATCGGGGCTCCGGGGGCATCCAGCGCCAGCACCACCTGTCTTTGAAGGGGAAGGGCGGCCGCCGCTGCTCTTCCCACACCGCCGCTACTAGTGTTCCTGTGACAAGGTGGTCGTGACATGGAGGAAGTTGAATGCGAGATCGGGGCCTCGACGAGTATTAGCACCTAGACAATGAAGAAGAACTGGGACAGAAGATGGGTGGGGTCGGCGGCGGAGGTTTTGCTCAAGTAGTCCCGGGTTCGCTCTTATCCTTGTCCTGTAAGGCAGTCTATTTACGGTGGGGGTTGGGGGGATTTGGGCTTGAGTTGGGCTGTGCTAGTTTGTGTGGCACCCATTTACGGTCTAGTATAACCAAAAATATTTACGAGAATTGGGTAACATCATAATTGAATGGTGGGTAATAAAAGTTCGAACCAAACTAAACTGATCATTCCATGGGCCCGGCTTGGCCAAACCCGAAGAAAAAAAATCCTAAACCCGAAGCCGGCCCGGCCCGAACCACATGAACATTGACATTTAAATATTAAATCAATCATATTCAGGATATAATATTAATTTATTATACATATATTTTGAATAATATATATATATATATATATATATATATATATATATATATATATATATATATATATATATATATATATATGGCCATTTGGTCTTTTTTTGGGCTTCCGAGCAAGAAAGTGAAGCCCAATCCCGGCCCGAATGTCAGGCTTCAGGTTCCGGCCTTCGGGCGGGTTGTCCATGCATAGGTCTAAACCAAACACGTTCCAAACGTTCTTGAGTGTGAGACACAAAGAGGCGAACACAAGTAGACAAGCGCACCCAGGAGTAATGAAGAACCTCATATGGACCCAAGATTTTGAAAACATAGGAATAGAAACATATATATAGAAATGTCCACATGCTAGATTGTACCAAAAACCAAAAACATCATTTGTTGAGGAGAATCGTTTGGATAACTTACATGGAAAAGGGCAAACATAGGTACTGGTTCTTGATTGGAAAGAAAAGGAAAAAAAGGTAAATTAGAACTTTCAAAGGATTCTTTTCCACCTTGCCGCCAAAGTATCCTGGCCACCCGCCCTCATCGCCGACAGAACCAACGAGGGAGGCAGCCCTGCCTTCCCTTCCTTCGCATAGACACGCCACTGGAGATGGTTGGGTTTGATTGACCTGAAAGTGGATTAGGGAAGAAGCTGTGTGAAAAAGATCCGTCTAAGGATGACGAAGCAGAAGCACGGATAAACAAAATGTGGAAAACATAACCGGAGAGGAATTTCCCATCTCGGGAATGGCAATGCATGGGACACATGAGTACACGTGGATATCATTCACTACAAAACATGATGATGAAGCCCAGCTCCCCAGATGGTCACTAAGTCGTCTTCTTGTATTAACTGTGACAGATGAGAGGTCCGAACAAAGGGTGTCCTGAGGACATGGTCCCCAATGCTTGATCGAGTGGACCCAGGTGGAGCTTGTTTGGCACAAGCGGCTCGAAAAGCGAGAGGAAACAAACTCGACAGTTGGCGTTCATTCTATTCCTTTCTCTTTATATGGTTGCTACACACGAACTAGTCGCCCCTATTGTTGTGTACCTGTCAAATGATTTCCACGTGTAGTGTCTTTTCTTAGCACCTCCTTTATTTGCACGCATCTACTGGACGCCAATTGCTCGCACCTAGTATGGATATGGGGCTAGTGATCGCCTTTTATGTTATCTCGTCTTGGTTGGATGTTGGCTATCCACATGTATCATTCTCGTTTGCTATCAGGACTTCGAATAGGGAAAGCCGAGGGCACTCACACTAGTCAGACACCGGCGTTGCGGAGCATAAGAATAAGGGTAGGATTGGCGCGACGACTCATATGGGCGAGTATTAATTTAGTTATTTGACCGTGGTCTGAGATTAACCGAACTAAGTGTAGGTGACACACTATATGTATATACCATATACTCTCGATTGTGTATGTAAAAACTAAAAAATTCCTATTCAATTGAATAATAAGATGTGTCTTGTGGAGACTTTGTGCACGTGCAAGGCTACTAGTAAATGGTAAAGTGCAAAGTGACAGTGGGGGTCACAGTGTATGCGCTTGTTCCCTATTCTATTTGGTTCAAATTGGCAATTTTTTATTTGAATGTATTAATGTTATCTTTAAAGATTTCATCCCTGCTGTACAATAGACGTGTATTAAAATTTGAAAATCATAAAAAAATATTTAGATTTACAGAATAAAAAATAAAAAATTACTACAAGCATTAAGCAGAAATCTCAACATTCAGTATTTGAAGCATATTACACGCATGCACTAGAAATCATGAAGATCGGAATTTGGATCCATGGAAAAAACGCTACCCTGAAGGATGGAATTAAATCGGCCACCGCCGCCATTACTTGCGCACGTCATCTTTGCTCCGGTGTGGCGGGTTGCTTGTGGAGTAGGGGGAGATTGGGGATCTGGGGGCATTCAGCGCTGCGCCACCTGTCTATGAAGGGGAAGTGTTGCCATCGCTGCTCTTCTGAGGCCATCGCTACTGGTATTCCAGTGACGAGGTGGTCATGACATGGAGGAAGTTGAATGGGAGATCGGGGCCTCAATGAGTAGTAGAACCTATATGACGAAGAAGAACTGGGACAGAGGTTGGACAATGTCGGTGGTGGAGGGTTTGCTTGAGGGGTCCCGGGTTCACTCTTACCCTTGTCTAGTAAAGCGGTCTATTTACTGCGGGGGGCTGGGGGGATTTAGGCTTGATTTGGGCCATGCTAGTTTGTGTGGTTCCCATTTACGGTCCAGTATAATCAAAAATGTTTACAGGAATCAAGTAACAATATACTTGAATGGCAGGTAAGAAAAGTTCGAACCAAACTAAACCTGATCATTCCACGAGCCGGGTCGGGTTCGGTCGGGGCTTGGCAAAACTCAAAGAAAAAATCGCAAGCCCGTACCCGGCCTGAACCACATGAATAGTGGTATTTTTATTAAATTAATCATATTCGGGATATTATAATAATTTATTATACCTATATTTCAAATAATATATATATGACCATTTTGGGTTTTTTCGAGCTTTCGAGCGAGAAAGTGAAGCCCAAACCCGATTGGAATATCGGGCTTCAGGTTCTGGCCTCTGAGCTGAGTTGTACATGCACAAGTCTAAACCAAACACGTTCCAAATGTTCTTGGGTGTGAGACACAAAGAGGTGAACACAAGTAGACAAGCATGCTCAGGAGTAACGAAGAAACTCATATGGACCCAAGATTTTGAAAATGTAGGAATACAAACATATATACACACACACTAGATGACTAAGATGTTGAGGAGAATCATTTGTATATCTTACAAGGAAAAGGGAAAACGAAGGTACTAGTGCTTGACAGGAAAGGAAAGGACAAAAAAGGTACATTTGAACTTTCAAAGGATTCTTGATACGTCTCCAACGTATTTATAATTTTTTATTGTTCCATGATATTATTGTATCAATCTTTGATGTTTTTTATACATTTACAAGCAACGATATATCATTTTTTGGGACTAACCTACTAACTTAGTGCCTAGTGTCAGTTGTTGTTGTTGATTGTTTTTTAGTTTGCAGCGTATCAGTACCAAATGAAGTCCAAATGCCACGAAACTTCTTGGAGATTTTTTTTTCTGGCAATAAGAGATTCTGGAAGCTTCGCGAGGGGATGAGAAGATGGAGTTGTAGCCCAAAAGGCACCAGGGCACGTCCAGGGGGTAGAGCATGCTCCGGTACCTTGTGGGGCCCATATGGCTCCGTTTGACTTAACTCGGCCTCTATAAATTCTCGAAAATCAGGAAACTTACTAGGGAGTCCATGAAATACTTTTTCCGCTGCCGCAAGCCTCTGTTCTTGAGAGATCCCATTTGGGGACCTTTTTTGGCACTTCGCTGGAGGGGGATTCAATCACGGAGGGGCTCTACATCAACTTGCTACCCTTCTGATGATGCGTGAGTAGTTTACCAGAAACCTACGGGTCCATAGTAGTAGCTAGGTGGCTTCTTCTTTCTTGATGTTCTTCAATACAATGTTCTCCTTGATGTTCTTGGAGTTCTATCCAATGTAATTCTTTTTTTGCGGTGTATTTGTTGGGATCTAATGAATTGTGAGTTTATGATAAGATCTATCCATGAATATTATTTGAGTTTTCTCTGAACTCTTTTATAGCTTCGTATTTCTTCTCCGATCTATTGATTTGGTTTGGCCAACTAGATTGATTTATCTTGTCATGGGAAGAGGTGCTTTGTGATGGGTTCGATCCCACGGTGCTCAATCCCAATGACAGAAGGGGACACGACACGCATGTATCGTTGCTATTAAGGGTAAAAAGATGGGGTTTGTTTATGCATTAGTTATCCTGTCTACATCATGTCATCTTGCTTAAGTCGTTACTCCGTTTCTTGTGAACTTAATACACTAGATGTATGCTGGATAGTGGTCGGTGTGTGGAGTAATCGTAGTAGATGCAAAACCGTTTCGGTCTACTTGTCTTGGACGTGATGCCTATATACATGATCATTGCCTTGGATATCATTATAATTATTTGCTTTTCTATGAATTGCCCAACAGTAATTTTCTACCCATCGTATGTTATTTTCTCGAGAGAAGCCTCTAGTGAAAACTATGGCCCTCGGGTCTATCTTTTATTATATATTAGATCTAAAAATACCTTGCTGCAATTTTCTTTTATTTTTTATTTTTCATCTTTGTCAGATCTATCTATCAAAAAATATATCAGTTAATCTTGATCATAACTATTGACGGATTGACAACCCCTCTACACATTGGGTTGCAAGTATTTGTTGTTTGTGTGCAGGTGTTGTTTACATAGTGTTGCTTGGTTCTCCTACTAGTTGGTAACCTTGGTTTCATAACTGAGGGAAATATTTATCTCTACTGAAAATATAATGATAAAAATAGACCCGGTGGCCATAGGTTTCACTAGAGGCTTCTCTCTTGAAGAAATAATATGGTGGGTAAACAAATTACTGTTGAGCAATTGATAGAAAAGCGCATAGTTATGACGATATCTAAGGCAATTATCATGAATACGGGCATCACGTCCGTGACAAGTAGATCGACTCCTGCCTGCATCTACTACTATTACTCCACAGATCGACTGCTATCCAGCATGCATCTAGAGTATTAAGTTCATAAAGAACGGAGTAACGCCTTAAACAAGATGGCATGATGTAGAGGGATAGATCCAATCAATATGCTAAAACCCCCATCTTTTTATCCTTAATGGCAACAATACAATATGTGCCTCACTACCCCTTCTGTCACTGGGTGAGGACACTGCAAGATTGAACCCATCACAAAGTGATAACCCACAAGTATAGGGGATTGCAACAGTTTTTGAGGGTAGAGTATTCAACCCAAATTTATTGATTCGACACAAGGGGAGCCAAAGAATATTCTCAAGTATTAGCAGTTGAGTTGTCAATTCAACCACACCTGGATAACTTAATATCTGCAGCAAAGTATTTAGTAGCAAAGTAATATGGAGGTAACGGTAACGGTAGCAAAAGTAACAGTAGCGGTTTTGTAGTAATTGTAACAGTGGCAACGGTAAAGTAAGTAAGCAAAGAGCAATATGTGAAAAGCTCGTAGGCATTGGATCAGTGATGGGTAATTATGTCGGATGTGATTCCTCATGCAACAGTTATAACATAGGGTGACACAGAACTAGCTCCAGTTCATCAATGTAATGTAGGCATGTATTTCGAATATAGTCATACGTGCTTATGGAAAAGAACTTGCATGACATCTTTTGTCCTACCCTCCCGTGGCAGAGGGGTCCTATTGGAAACTAAGGGATATTAAGGCCTCCTTGTAATAAAGTATCGGACCAAAGCATTAACACTTAGTGAATACATGAACTCCTCAAACTACGGTCATCACCGGGAGTGGTCCCGATTATTGTCACTTCGGGGTTACCGGATCATAACACATAATAGGTGACTATAGACTTGCAAGATAGGATCAAGAACTCACATATATTCATGAAAACATAATAGGTTCAGATCTGTAATCATGGCACTTGGGCCCTAGTGACAAGCATTAAGCATAGCAAAGTCATAGCAACATCAATCTCAGAACATAATGGATACTAGGGATCAAACCCTAAGAAAACTAACTCGATTACATGATAAATCTCATCCAAGCCATCACCGTCCAACAAGCCTACGATGGAATTACTCATGCACGGTGGTGAGCATCATGAAATTGGTGATGGAGGATGGTTGATGATGACGACGGCGACGGATTCCCCTCTCCAGAGCCCCAAACGGACTCCATATCAGCCCTCCCAAGAGAGATTAGGGCTCGGCGGCGGCTCCGTATTGTAAAACGCGATGAATCCCTCTCTTCGATTTTTTCTCCCCGAACGTGAATATATAGAGTTGGAGTTGAGGTCGGTGGAGCACCAGGGGGCCCACGAGGCAGGGGGCGCGTCCAGGGGGTAGGGCGCGCCCCCCACCCTTGTGGACAGGGTGTGGGCCCCTGGCCTTGATTCTTTCACCAGTATTTTTTATTAATTCCAAAAATATTCTTCGTCGAGTTTCAGGTCATTCTGAGAACTTTTATTTCTGCACACAAAAATAACACCATGGCAATTCTGCTGAAAACAGCGTCAGTCCAGGTTAGTTCCATTCAAATCATGCAAGTTAGAGTCCAAAACAAGGGCAAAAGTGTTTGGAAAAGTAGATACGATGGAGACGTATCAATTCCCCGAAGCTTCAACCTTTGCTTGTCCTCAGGCAATTCAGTTGACAAACTGAAAGTGATAAAGAAAAACTTCTACAAACTCTGTTTGCTCTTGCTGTTGTAAATATGTAAAGCCAGCATTCAAGTTTTCAGCAAATATTATGAACTAACCACATTCACAATAACATCTAGGTCTCATATTTACTCATATCAATGGCATAATCAACTAGCGAGCAATAATAATAAATCTCGGATGACAACACTTTCTCAAAACAATCATAATATGATATAACAAGATGGTATCTCGCTAGCCCTTTCTGAGATTGCAAAACATAAATGCCGAGCACCCCTGAAGATCAAGGACTGACTAGACATTGTAATTCATGGTAAAAGAGATTCAGTCATAGTCATACTCAATATAAATTAATAGTAATGCATGCAAATGACAACGGTGCTCCCCAACTGGTGCCTTTTAATAAGAGGATGATGACTCAACAAAAAAGTAAATAGATAGGCCCTTCGCAGAGGGAAGCAGGGATTTGTAGAGGTGTCAGAGCTCAAGTTTTGAAACAGAGATAAATAATATTTTGAGCGGCATAATTTCATTGTCAACATAACAACCGAGAGATCTCGATATCTTGCATGCTACACACATTATAGGCGGTTCCCAAACAAAATGGTAAAGTTTATACTCCCCCACCACCAACAATCATCAATCCATGTCTTGCCCGAAACAATGGGTGCCTCCAACTAACAACAATCCTGGGGGAATTTTGTTTGCAATTATTTTGATTTGATTTGAGCATCGGACTAGGCATCTCGGTTACCGGCCATTTTCTCGTGAGTGAGGAGCAGAGTCCACTCCTCGTGAGAATAACCCACCTAGCATGGAAGATATAGACAACCCTAGTTGATACATGAGCTGTTCGAGCATACAAAACAGAATTTCATTTGAAGGTTTAGAGTTTGGCACATACAAATTTACTTGGAACGACAAGTAGATACTGCATATAGGAAGGTATGGTGGACTCATATGGAATAACTTTGGGATTTATGGAAGTGGATGCACAAGAGTATTCCCGCTTAGTACAAGTGAAGGCTAGAAAATACTGGGAAGCGACCAACTAGAGAGCGACAACAGTCATGATCATGCATTAAAATTAATCAACACTGAGTGCAAGCATGAGTAGGATATAAATCACCATGAACATAAATATCATGGAGGCTATGTTGATTTTGTTTCAACTACATGCGTGAACATGTGCCAAGTCAAGCCACTCGAATCATTCAAAGGAGGATACCACCCTATCATACCACATCACAACCATTTTAATAGCATGTTGGCACGCAAGGTAAACCATTATAAACTCCTAGCTAATTAAGCATGGCATGAGCAACTATAATCTTAATTGTCATTGCAAACATTTTTATTCATAATAGGCTGAATCAGGAACGATGAACTAATCATATTTACAAAAACAAGAGAGGTCAAGTTCATACCAACTTCTCTCATCTCAATTAGTCCATCATATATCGTCATTATTGCCTTTCACTTGCACGACCGAACGGTGTGGAAAATAATAATAGTGCATGTGCATTGGACTAAGCTGGAATCTGCAAGCATTTAATACAAAGGAGTAGACAAGGTAATATGGGCTCTTGGTTAGATCAACAATAATGCATATGAGAGCCACTCAACATTTTCATCGTGGTCTTCTCCTCTCGACCCCCAAAGAAAAGAAAATAAATAAAACTATTTACACGGGAAAGCTCCCAACAAGCAAAAGAAGAACGAGAAATCTTTTTGGGTTTTCTTTTAATTACTACTACTACAAGCATGGAAAGTAGACTAACTATTTTTTTTGGTTTTTCTTAAGGTTATTTAAACACACAAGAAGAAGGCTTAGAAAAGAAAAGAAACTAGCATGGATATTACAATGGAAAAGTATGAGCACCGACAACTAGCATGAGTGTGTGAACATGAATGTAATGTCGGTGAGAAATATGTACTCCCCCAAGCTTAGGCTTTTGGCCTAAGTTGGTCTATGGTCATTGCTGTCCTGGCGGATATCCAAAGTCGTAGTCGGGGTTGTACTGAGATGCAGCAGCTACTGCCTGACGAGCTGCACCTTGGAGGCGAGCTGCCTCCGTCCTCCTCTCATATTCTTTTGCCTCCTCCCTGATTATAAAGTATCTCCTTTTTGCCTGAAAGTCAAAGAAAGTGGGAGCAGGGAGAGCAAAATGGACAGTACGCCGTCTGTCAAAGATTAGTCGGTACTGGAGGAACTATTCATTCCTCTCAAGAAATTAATGGCTAACCATGGAACTATAATCTAGATAAGCAGGAGGCAACTCCATGTCACTTCCGTGTATGGGTACACCAAGATAATTAGCTACACGAGTTGCATAAATCCCACCAAACAAATCTCCACATGTACCATTGATACGTCTCCAACGTATCTATAATTTTTGATTGTTCCATGCTATTATATTACCTGTTTTGGATGTTTATGGGCTTTACTAAGCACTTTTATATTATTCTTGGGACTAACCTATTAACCAGAGGCCCAGCCCATATTGCCGTTTTTGCCTATTTCAGCGTTTCGCGGAAAAGGAATATCAAACGGAGTCCAAACGGAATGAAACCTTTGGGAGAGTTATTTTTGGAACAATAGCAATCCAGGAGACTTGGAGTAGACGTTAGGGAAGCTTCGAGGAAGCCACGGGGCAGGGAGGCGCGCCCTACCCCCTGGGCGCGCCCCCCACCCTCGTGGGCCCCTCGTGGCTCCCCTCACCGACTTCTTTCGCCTATATATATCCATATACCCTGAAAACATCCAGGAGGACAATAGATCGGGAGTTCCACCGCCGCAAGCCTTTGTAGCCACCAAAAACCAATCGGGACCCTGTTCCGGCACCCTGCCGGAGGGGAGATCCCTCACCGGTGGCCATCTTCATCATCCCGGCGCTCTCCATGACAAGGAGGGAGTAGTTCCCCCTCGGGGCTGAGGGTATGTACCAGTAGATATGTGTTTGATCTTTCTCTCTCTCTCGCACTACTAGGAAAAGGCCTACTAATGGCGCACCAGTTTTGCCTACTAATGGCGCACTACTGGTGCGCCATTAGTATCACGCCACTAGTATTTTTTACTAATGGCGCACCAGTGGTGCGCCATTAGTATCTGGTATACTAATGGCGTACCACCGGTGCGCCATTAGTATAGGCCACGGTGCGCCATTAGTATAGGCCACTGGTGCGCCATTAGTATAGGCCACGGTGCGCCATTAGTATTTTTGAATTTTGAAGGCGGGAAAATAGTAGTGGCGCACCGTCTAACCCCCACCGTGCGCCATTGCTATTTTTGAATTTTGAATTTGGATCTAGATCGTGATTTTTTTGCCCATTTTTTGCTCGTTTATTTGCACGATATTATTTCAAATTTTGTTCCCGTTTTTGGATCTTGTACGTTCTTTTGTCGTGTTCTTTTGCCGGAGAGGAGTTCGCCGGAGAGGAGTTCGCTGGAGAGGAGGAGGAGGAGGTGACCGCAGAGGCGCTCGCCTACATCGCCGGAGAGGAGGAGTAGGTCACCGGAGAGGAGTTCACCGGAGCATCGGAGAGGAGGAAGGAGAAACCATGAGGGGATGGGAGGAGAGGAGGGAGGAGGAGCTCACCGGAGAGGAGGGAGGAGGATCTCACCGGAGATGAGGGAGGAGGGATCACCGGAGAGGAGGGAGGAGAAACTGTGAGGGGAGGCGAGGGGAGGAGAGGAGAGGAGGGAGGAGGAGGTCGCCGGAGAGGAGGAGGAGGTCGCCGGAGAGGAGGAGGGTAGTATGGTGGAGGAGAGAAGGGAAGATGGAGTGGAGGAGTGGAGGAGATGTCGAGTGGAGGAGAAAAATGAAGAGGTTAGGAGGAGAGGACACGCCCAGCCATATATACGGCATAGTAATGGCGCACCGTGGGCAGGTGCGCCATTACTATTTTTTTATTTTTTTATTTATTTTGAATTTTGAAGGCAGGAAGATACTAATGGCGCACCATGGGCAGGTGCGCCATTAGTAACCATTTTTTTATTTTTTATTTATTTTGAATTTTGAAGGCGGGAAGATAGTAATGGCGCACCATGGGCAGGTGCGCCATTAGTAAGTTTGAATTTTTTGAACTTTTTGCCTCTCCTGATCTTAAAAGCCCCGTATCTTTTTTTCTGTTAGGTTTTTGAGGATTTTGAAAATGTTTAATGGGGTTCCCCCAGTTAAATTCGGATGTAACTTTTCGAGTAGATGATTTTTCATATAAAAAACTTTTTCATCCGAGTTCGTATGCAAAAGTTATGCCCATTTTACAAATTCTCGAGAGATTTTGCAAAAAGTCGAAAATTCATGTTTGTAAATTTTGCTAACAACTAGACCACATATCACATGGGAATCTTATTTTCTTTTATTTTTTTGATATTTCTATCATTTTCTTTTATCTTTTTGAAACTGAAAAGGCGGTCCAGGGGGGGTGCATTCGGGGGAATGTTTGGGCCAAATTACTAATGGAGCACCGTGGGATGGTGCGCCATTACTAGTTCAACTAGTAATGGCGCACCACTCCCACGGTGGGCCATTAGTAGTTTTGAAAAATTAAAAAAAAATTACTAATGGCGCGCCGTGGGATGTGGTGCGCCATTAGTATTTGCACACTAATGGCGCACCAACACATGGTGCGCCATTAGTATTTAGTAATGGCGCACCACATTTACAGTGCGCCATTAGTGTCCATCCCATCTATAGCCCTTTTCCTAGTAGTGTCGTGTTCTTGATTCGGCACGATCTTGATGTACCGCGAGCTTTGCTATTATAGTTGGATTTTATAATGTTTCTCCCCCTCTACTCTCTTGTAATGGATTGAGTTTTCCCTTTGAAGTTATCTTATCAGATTGAGTCTTTAAGGTTTTGAGAACACTTGATGTATGTCTTGCATGTGCTTATCTATGGTGACAATGGGATATTCACGTGATCTACTTGATGTATGTTTTGGTGATCAACTTGCGAGTTCAGTGACCTTGTGAACTTATGCATAGGGGTTGGCACACGTTTTTGTCTTGACTCTCAGGTAGAAACTTTGGGGCACTCTTTGAAGTACTTTGTGTTGGTTTGAATAGATGAATCTGAGATTGTGTGATGCATATCGTATAATCATGCCCATGGATGCTTGAGGTGACATCGGAGTATCTAGGTGACATTAGGGTTTTGGTTGATTTGTGTCTTAAGGTGTTATTCTAGTATGAACTCTAGGATAGATCGAACGGAAAGAATAACTTCGTGTTATTTACTACGGACTCTTGAATAGATCAATAAGAAAGAATAACTTTGAGGTGGTTTCGTACCCTACCATAATATCTTCGTTTGTTCTCCTCTATTAGTGACTTTGGAGTGACTCTTTGTTGCATGTTGAGGGATAGTTATATGATCCAATTATGTTATTATTGTTGAGAGAACTTGCACTAGTGAAAGTATGAACCCTAGGCCTTATTTCTTAGCATTGCAATACCATTTACGCTCACTTTTATCATTAGTTACCTTGCTGTTTTTATATTTTCAGATTACAAATACCCATATCTACCATCCATATTGCACTTGTATCACCATCTCTTCGCTGAACTAGTGCACCTATCATTTAACCATTGTATTGAGTGTGTTGGGGACACAAGAGACTCTTTGTTACTTGGTTGCGGGGTTGTTTGAGAGAGACCATCATCATCCTACGCCTCCCACGAATTGATAAACTTTAGGTCATCCACTTGAGGGAAATTTGCTACTGTCCTACAAACCTCTGCACTTGGAGGCCCAACAACGTCTACAAGAAGAAGGTTGTGTAGTAGAAATCAATCTCTTTTCTGGTGCCGTTGCCGGGGAGGTGAGTGCTTTAAGGTATATCTTTAGATCTTGCAATCGAATCTTTTAGTTTCTTGTTTTATCACTAGTTTAGTCTATACAAAAAAACCACAAAAAATGGAATTAAGGTTGCCTCATATGCTTCATCTTTTTAATGTCTTTCTTGAAAATGATGGGAAGGAAAATTGTGCTCAAGTACTAGAAGAAGAATTACACAGAATGCTTGGCATAATATATGTGAATGATGAGCATGATTGAAATGTTTTTAGTATGAATTCTTTGAAAACCCATGATGCTAATGATATGCAAAGCCACAAGCTTGGGGATTCTATGTTTGATGAAGATGATATGTTTAGTCCCCCAAGTTTTGATGAGCAAATTTTTTATGATGAAAGCATGCCTCCTATTTATGATGATTATTGTGATGACATGCATGCTATAAGGAATAAAGATAACCATGAAACTTGTCATCATGATTTTAATTTTCAATTGGATTATGCTTCACATGATAGTTATTTGGTTGAGTTTGCTCCCACTATTCCGAATGAGAAGAATTTTGCTTATGTGGAGAGCAATAAAATTTATATGCTTGTGCATCATGAAAATAATGCTTTAGGTGCTGGTTATATAGCTGAATTCATTCATGATGCTACTGAAAATTATTATGAGGTAGGAACATATGCTTGTAGGAATTGCAATAATATCAAGTTTCCTCTCTATGTGCTTAAAGTTTTGAAGTTATGCTTGTTTTGCCTTCCTATGCTAGTTGATTATTGTTTCCATAAGTTGTTTGCTCACAAAATCCCTATGCATAGGAAGTCGGTTAGACTTAAAATGTGCTAGTCATATTCTTCATGATGCTCTCTTTATGTTTAAATTCTTATCTTTTATGTGAGAATTATTGAAATCATCATGCCTAGGTAGGGGCGTTAAACGTTAGCGCTTGTTGGGAGGCAACCTAATTTTATTTTTGTTCTTTGCCTTTTGCTCCTGTTTAGTAATAAATAATTCATCTAGCCTCTGTTTATATGTGGTTTTTGAAGGAAATATGCCCTAGAGGCAATAATAAAGTTATTATTTATTTCCTCATATCATGATAAATGTTTATTATTCATGCTAGAATTGTATTAACCGGAAACATGATACATGTGTGAATACATAGACAAACATATAGTCACTAGTATGCCTCTACTTGACTAGCTCATTAATCAAAGATGGTTATGTTTCCTAACCATAGACATGTGTTGTCATTTGATTAATGGGATCACATCATTAGGAGAATGATATGATTGACATGACCCATTCCGTTAGCCTAGCACTTGATCGTTTAGTATGTCGCTATTGCTTTCTTCATGACTTATACATGTTCCTGTAACTATGAGATTATGCAACTCCCGTTTACCGGAGGAACACTTTGGGTACTACCAAACATCACAACATAACTGGGTGATTATAAAGGAGTACTACAGGTGTCTCCAAAGGTACATGTTGGGTTGGCGTATTTCGAGATTAGGTTTTGTCACTCCGATTGTCGGAGAGGTATCTCTGGGCCCTCTCGGTAATGCACATCACTATAAGCCTTGCAAGAAATGTAACTAATGAGTTAGTTACGGAATGATGCATTACGTAACGAGTAAAGAGACTTGCCGGTAACGAGATTGAACTAGGTATTGGATACCGACGATCGAATCTCGGGCAAGTAACATACCGATGACAAAGGGAACAACGTATGTTGTTATGCGGTTTGACCGAAAAAGATCTTCGTAGAATATGTAGGAACCAATATGGGCATCCAGGTTCCGCTATTGGTTATTGACCGAGAATAGTTCTAGGTCATGTCTACATAGTTCTCGAACCCATAGGGTCCGCACGCTTAACGTTACGATGACAATTTTATTATGAGTTTATAAGTTTTGATGTACCGAAGTTTGTTCAGAGTCCCGGATGTGATCATGGACATGACGAGGAGTCTCGAAATGGTTGAGACATAAAGATTAATATATTGGACGACTATACTCGGACACTGGAAGTGTTCCGGACATTTTCGGAGAAAACCGGAGTGCCAGAGGGTTACCGGAACCCCCCGGGAGAAGTAATGGGCCCTATGGGCCTTAGTGGAGAGAGAGAGGGGCAGCCAGCATGGGCCGCGCGCCCCCTCCCCCTCTGGTCCGAATTGGACTAGGAGGGGGGCGGCGCCCCCCTCTTTCCCTCTCCCTCTCCCCCTTCCTTTCCCCTCCTAGTAGGAGTAGGAAAGGGGGAGTCCTACTCCTACTAGGAGGAGGACTCCTCCTCCTGGCGCACCCTCTAGGGCCGCCCGACCTCCTCCCCTTGCTCCTTTATATACGGGGGCGGGGGGCACCCTAGGACACACAAGTTGATCTACGGATCGTTCCTTAGCCGTGTGCGGTGCCCCCCTCCACCATATTCCACCTCGGTCATATCGTCGCGGAGTTTAGGCGAAGCCCTGCGCCGGTAGAACATCATCATCGCACCACGCTGTCGTGCTGACGGAACTCATCCCCGAAGCTTTGCTGGATCGGAGCCCGAGGATCGTCATCGAGCTGAACGTGTGCTGAACTCGGAGGTGTCGTACGTTCGGTGCTTGGATCGGTCGGATCGTGAAGACGTACGACTACATCAACCGCGTTGTCATAACGCTTCCGCTTATGGTCTACGAGGGTACGTGGACAACACTCTCCCTCTCGTTGCTATGTCATCACCATGATCTTGCGTGTGCGTAGGAATTTTTTTGAAATTACTACGTTCCCCAACAGTGGCATCCGAGCCAGGTTTTATGCGTAGATGTCATATGCACAAGTAGAACACAAGTGAGTTGTGGGCGATACAAGTCATACTGCTTACCAGCATGTCATACTTTGGTTCGGCGGTATTGTGAGATGAAGCGGCCCGGACCGACATTACGCGTAGGCTTACGTGAGACTGGTTTCACCGTTAGGAGCACTCGTGCTTAAAGGTGGCTGGCGGGTGTCTGTGTCTCTCACTTTAGCTGAATCGAGTGTGGCTATGCCCGGTCCTTGCGAAGGTTAAAACAGCACTAACTTGACGAACTATCGTTGTGGTTTTGATGCGTAGGTAAGAACGGTTCTTGCTAAGCCCGTAGCAGCCACGTAAAACTTGCAACAACAAAGTAGAGGACGTCTAACTTGTTTTTGCAGGGCATGTTGTGATGTGATATGGTCAAGACGTGATGCTATATTTTATTGTATGAGATGATCATGTTTTGTAACCGAAGTTATCGGCAACTGGCAGGAGCCATATGGTTGTCGCTTTATTGTATGAAATGCAAACACCCTGTAATTGCTTTACTTTATCACTAAGCGGTAGCGATAGTCGTAGAAGCAATAGATGGCGTAACGACAACGATGCTACGATGAAGATCAAGGTGTCGCGCCGGTGACGATGGTGATCACGACGGTGCTTCGAAGATGGAGATCACAAGCACAAGATGATGATGGCCATATCATATCACTTATATTGATTGCATGTGATGTTTATCCTTTATGCATCTTATCTTGCTTTGTTTGACGGTAGCATTTTAAGATGATCTCTCACTTAAAATTATCAAGAAGTGTTCTCCCTGAGTATGCACCGTTGCCAAAGTTCGTCGTGCCCAGACACCACGTGATGATCGGGTGTGATAAGCTCTACGTCCATCTACAACGGGTGCAAGCCAGTTTTGCACACGTAGAATACTCAGGTTAAACTTGACGAGCCTAGCATATGCAGATATGGCCTCGGAACACAGAGACCGAAAGGTCAAGCGTGAATCATATAGTAGATATGATCAACATAGTGATGTTCACCATTGAAAACTACTCCATCTCACGTGATGATCGGTTATGGTTTAGTTGATTTGGATCACGTGATCACTTAGATGACTAGAGAGATGTCTGTCTAAGTGGGAGTTCTTAAGTAATATGATTAATTGAACTTAAATTTATCATGAACTTAGTACCTGATAGTATTTTGCTTGTCTATGTTTGTTGTAGATAGATGGCTCGTGCTGTTTTTCTGTTGAATTTTAATGCGTTCCTTGAGAAAGCAAAGTTGAAAGATGATGGTAGCAATTACACGGACTGGGTCCATAACCTGAGGATTATCCTCATTGCTGCACAGAAGAATTACGTCCTGGAAGCACCGCTGGGTGCCAGGCCTGCTGCTGATGCAACTGACGACATTAAGAACGTCTGGCAGAGCAAAGCTGATGACTACTCGATAGTTCAATGTGCCATGCTTTACGGCTTAGAACCGGGTCTTCAACGACATTTTGAACGTCATGGAGCATATGAGATGTTCCAGGAGTTGAAGTTAATATTTCAAGCAAATGCCCGGATTGAGTGATATGAAGTCTCCAATAAGTTCTACAGCTGCAAGATGGAGGAGAATAGTTCTGTCAGTGAGCATATACTCAAAATGTCTGGGTATAATAATCACTTGATTCAACTGGGAGTTAACCTTCCGGATGATAGCGTCATTGACAGAATTCTCCAATCACTACCACCAAGCTACAAGAGCTTCGTGATGAACTATAATATGCAAGGGATGAACAAGACAATTCCCGAGCTCTTCGCAATGCTAAAAGCTGCGGAGGTAGAAATCAAGAAGGAGAATCAAGTGTTGATGGTCAACAAGACCACTAGTTTCAAGAAAAAGGGCAAAGGGAAGAAGAAGGGGAACTTCAAGAAGAACAGCAAGCAAGTTGCTACTCAGGAGAAGAAACCCAAGTCTGGACCTAAGCCTGAAACTGAGTGCTTCTACTACAAGCAAACTGGACACTGGAAGCGGAACTGCCCCAAGTATTTGGCGGATAAGAAGGATGGCGAGGGTATATGTGATATACATGTTATTGATGTGTACCTTACTAGAGCTCGCAGTAGCACCTGGGTATTTGATACTGGTTCTATTGCTAATATTTGCAACTCGAAACAGGGACTACGGAATAAGCGAGCACTGGTCAAGGACAAGGTGACGATGCGCATGGGAAACGGTTCCAAAGTCGATGTGATCGCGGTCGGCACGCTACCTCTACATCTACCTTCGGGATTAGTTTTAGACCTGAATAATTGTTATTTGGTGCCAGCGTTGAGAATGAACATTATATCTGGATCTTGTTTGATGCAAGACGGTTATTCATTTAAATCAGAGAATAATGGTTGTTCTATTTATATGAGTAATATCTTTTATGGTCATGCACCCTTGAAGAGTGGTCTATTTTTATTGAATCTCGATAGTAGTGATACACATATTCATAATGTTGAAGCCAAAAGATGCAGAGTTGATAATGATAGTGCAAATTATTTGTGGCACTGCCGTTTAGGTCATATCGGTGTAAAGCGCATGAAGAAACTCCATACTGATGGACTTTTGGAATCACTTGATTATGAATCACTTGGTACTTGCGAACTGTGCCTCATGGGCAAGATGACTAAAACACCGTTCTCCGATACTATGGAGAGAGCAACAGATTTGTTGGAAATCATACATACAGATGTATGTGGTCCGATGAGTGTTGAAGCTCGTGGCGGATATCGTTATTTTCTCACCTTCACAAATGATTTGTGCAGATATGGGTATATCTACTTAATGAAGCACAAGTCTGAAACATTTGAAAAGTTCAAAGAATTTCAGAGTGAAGTGGAAAATCATGGTAACAAGAAAATAAAGTTTCTACGATCTGATCATGGAGGAGAATATTTGAGTTACGAGTTTGGTTTACATTTGAAACAATGCGGAATAGTTTCGCAACTCACGCCACCTGGAACACCACAAAGAAATGGTGTGTCCGAACGTCGTAATCGTACTTTACTAGATATGGTGCGATCTATGATGTCTCTTACTGATTTACCGCTATCATTCTGGGGTTATGCTTTAGAGACGGCCGCATTCACGTTAAATAGGGCACCATCAAAATACGTTGAGACGACGCCTTATGAACTGTGGTTTGGCAAGAAACCAAAGTTGTCGTTTCTTATAGTTTGGGGCTGCGATGCTTATGTGAAGAAACTTCAACCAGATAAGCTCGAACCTAAATCAGAGAAATGTGTCTTCATAGGATACCCAAAAGAGACTGTTGGGTACACCTTCTATCACATATCCGAAGGCAAGACATTCGTTGCTAAGAATGGATCCTTTCTAGAGAAGGAGTTTCTCTCGAAAGAAGTGAGTGGGAGGAAAGTAGAACTTGATGAGGTAACTGTACCTGCTCCCTTATTGGAAGGTAGTTCATCACAGAAATCGGTTCCTGTGACACCTACACCAATTAGTGAGGAAGCTAATGATATTGATCATGAAACTTCAGATCAAGTTTTTACTGAACCTCGTAGGTCTACCAGAGTAAGATCCGCACTAGAGTGGTACGGTAATCCTATTCTGGAAGTCATGTTACTTGACCATGATGAACCTATGAACTATGAGGAAGCGATGATGAGCCCAGATTCCGCAAAATGGTTAGAGGCCATGAAATCTGAGATGGGATCCATGTATGAGAACAAAGTATGGACTTTGGTTGACTTGCCCGATGATCAGCAAGCCATTGAGAATAAATGGATCTTTAAGAAGAAGACTGACACTGATGGTAATATAACTGTCTATAAAGCTCGACTTGTTGCGAAAGGTTTTCGACAAGTTCAAGGGGTTGACTACAATGAGACTTTCTCACCCGTAGCGATGCTTAAGTCTGTCCGAATCATGTTAGCTGTTGCTGCATTTCATGATTATGAAATTTGGCAAATGGATGTCAAAACTGCATTCTTGAATGGATTTCTGGAAGAAGAGTTGTATATGATGCAGCCAGAAGTTTTTTTTGATCCAAAAGGTGCTAACAAAGTGTGCAAGCTCCAGCGATCCATTTATGGACTGGTGCAAGCATCTCGGAGTTGGAATAAACGCTTTGATAGTGTGATCAAAGCATATGGTTTTATACAGACTTTTGGAGAATCCTGTATTTACAAGAAAGTGAGTGGGAGCTCTGTAGCATTTCTGATATTATATGTAGTTGACATATTATTAATTGGAAATGATATAGAATTTCTGGATAGCATAAAGGGATGCTTGAATAGAACTTTTTCAATGAAAGACCTCGGTGAAGCTGCTTACATATTGGGCATCAAGATTTATAGAGATAGATCAAGACGCTTAATAGGACTTTCACAAAGCACATACCTTGATAAAATTTTGAAAAAGTTCAAAATGGATCAGGCAAAGAAAGGGTTCTTGCCCGTACTACAAGGTGTGAAGTTGAGTCAGACTCAATGCCCGACCACAGCAGAAGATAGAGAGAAAATGAAAGATGTTCCCTATGCTTCAGCCATAGGTTCTATCATGTATGCAATGTTGTGTACCAGACCTGACGTATGCTTAGCAATAACCTTGGAAGGAAGGTACCAAAGTAATCCAGGAGTGGATCACTGGACAGCGGTCAAGGACATCCTGAAATACCTGAAAAGGACTAAGGATATGTTTCTCGTATATGGAGGTGACAAAGAGCTAGTCGTAAATGGTTATGTCGATGCAAGCTTTGACACTGATCCGGATGATTCTAAATCGCAAACCGCATACGTGTTTTTATTAAACGGTGGAGCTGTAAGTTGGTGCAGTTCTAAACAAAGCGTCGTGGCGGGATCTACATGTGAAGTGGAGTACATAGCTGCTTCGGAAGCAGCAAATGAAGGAGTCTGGATGAAGGAGTTCATTTCCGGGACCAATGAAGATCTTCTGTAAGGAATCCAGATTTCACAAGAGGGCCAAGCACATCAAGAGACGCTTCAATTCCATCCGGGACCAAGTCCAAGTGGGAGACATAGAGATTTGCAAGATACATACGGATCTGAATGTTGCAGACCCGTTGACTAAGCCTCTCTCACGAGCAAAACATGATCAACACCAAGACTCCATGGGTGTTAGAATCATTACTATGTAATCTAGATTATTGACTCTAGTGCAAGTGGCAGACTGAAGGAAATATGCCCTAGAGGCAATAATAAAGTTATTATTTATTTCCTCATATCATGATAAATGTTTGTTATTCATGCTAGAATTGTATTAACCGGAAACATGATACATGTGTGAATACATAGACAAACATATAGTCACTAGTATGCCTCTACTTGACTAGCTCATTAATCAAAGATGGTTATGTTTCCTAACCATAGACATGTGTTGTCATTTGATTAATGGGATCACATCATTAGGAGAATGATATGATTGACATGACCCATTCCGTTAGCCTAGCACTTGATCGTTTAGTATGTTGCTATTGCTTTGTTCATGACTTATACATGTTCCTGTAACTATGAGATTATGCAACTCCCGTTTACCGGAGGAACACTTTGGGTACTACCAAACGTCACAACGTAACTGGGTGATTACAAAGGAGTACTACAGGTGTCTCCAAAGGTACATGTTGGGTTGGCGTATTTCGAGATTAGGTTTTGTCACTCCGATTGTCGGAGAGGTATCTCTGGGCCCTCTCGGTAATGCACATCACTATAAGCCTTGCAAGCAATGTAACTAATGAGTTAGTTACGGAATGATGCATTACGTAATGAGTAAAGAGACTTGCCGGTAACGAGATTGAACTAGGTATTGGATACCGACGATCGAATCTCGGGCAAGTAACATACCGATGACAAAGGGAACAACGTATGTTGTTATGCGGTTTGACCGATAAAGATCTTTGTAGAATATGTAGGAAACAATATGGGCATCCAGGTTCCGCTATTGGTTATTGACCTAGAATATTTCTAGGTCATATCTACATAGTTCTCGAACCCGTAGGGTCCGCACGCTTAACGTTACGATGACAGTTTTATTATGAGTTTATAAGTTTTGATGTACCGAAGTTTGTTCGGAGTCCCAGATGTGATCACGGACATGACGAGGTGTCTCAAAATGGTCGAGACATAAAGATTGATATATTGGATGACTATATTCGGACACCGGAAGTGTTCCAGAGGTTTTCGGAGAAAACCGGAGTGTCGGAGGGTTACCGGAACCCCCCGGGAGAAGTAATGGGCCCTATGGGCCTTAGTGGAGAGAGAGAGGGGCAGCCAGCATGGGCCGCACGCCCCCTCCCCCTCTGGTCTGAATTGGACTAGGAGGGGGGCGGCGCCCCCCTCTTTCCCTCTCTCTCTCCCCCTTCCTTTCCCCTCCTAGTAGGAGTAGGAAAGGGGGAGTCCTAGTCCTACTAGGAGGAGGACTCCTCCTCCTGGCGCGCCCTCTAGGGCCGGCCAGCCTCCCCCCTTGCTCATTTATAATACGGTGGCGGGGGGGCACCCTAGGACACACAAGTTGATCTACGGATCGTTCCTTAGCCGTGTGCGGTGCCCACCTCCACCATATTCCACCTCGGTCATATCGTCGCGGAGTTTAGGCGACCCCTGCGCCGGTAGAACATCATCATCGTCACCACGCCGTTGTGCTGATGGAACTCATCCCCAAAGCTTTGCTGGATCGGAGCCTGGGGATCGTCATCTAGCTAAATGTGTGCTGAACTCGAAGGTGCCGTACGTTCATTGCTTGGATCGGTCGGATCGTGAAGACGTACGACTACATCAACCACGTTGTCATAACGCTTCCGCTTACGGTCTACGAGGGTACATGGACAACACTCTCCCCTCTCATTGCTATGTCATCACCATGATCTTGTGTGTGCGTAGGAATTTTTTTGAAATTACTACGTTCCCCAACAGTTTTATGTTTTAATTAGTGTTTGTGCCAAGTAGAACCTTTGGGAAGACTTGGGTGAAGTCTCTGCGATCTTGCTGTAAAAAACAGAAACTTTTGCGCTCACGAGATTAGCTGCCATGTCTTACTGGAGAGTGATTTGAGGTTGATTATTTTTTCAGATGATTAATAGACAAATTCCTCAGGTCCACCAATTTATTTCAGAATTTTTGGAGTTGCAGAAGTATTCGAATGATACAGATTACTATAGACTGTTCTGTTTTTGACAGACTCTGTTTTCTATGTGTTGTTTGCTTATTTTGATGAATCTATGCGTAGTATCGGAGGATATGAACCATAGAGAAGTTGGAATACAGTAGATATTACAGCAAAATTAATTTAGAATGAGTTCACCACAGTACCTAAGTGGTGATTTATTTTCTTATACTAACGGAGCTTACGAGTTTTCTGTTGAGTTTTGTGTGTTGTGAAGTTTTCAAGTTTTAGGTAAAGATTCGATGGACTATGGAATAAGGAGTGGCAAGAGCCTAATCTTGGGGATGCCCAAGGCACCCCAAGGTAATATTCAAGGACAACCAAGAGCCTAAGCTTGGGGATGCCCCGGATGTCATCCCCTCTTTCTTCTTCGTTCATCGGTAACTTTACTTGGAGCTATATTTTTATTCACCACATGATATGTGTTTTGCTTGGAGTGTCATTTTATTTTGTTAGTATTTGCTTGCTGTTATTTAGAATAATTTTTTGCTTCTATATTTTCAATAAAAATGTCAAGGATAGCCTGTACCATGCTTATTTTGCAAGTATACTTGTTGCTGTTTGAAAACAGAAAGTTTATCGACGTTGCAAAAATCCCCTAGAAAAGTCGGTATATGATGAATTGTTGAAACTTTTTGCAAAATAAGCTCTAATAAACTTTCTACAGTGTAATATTTTTCTCATAATTTTTTGAGTTAGGGAAGTATGATGAATCTTGCATTCTTTTCAGACTGTACTGTTTTGGCAGATTGTTGTTATGTTTGCATATGTTTTCTTGTTTAATGATTCTATTTGAGGATAGGAGTATTAAATATGCAGAGGCATTTAGTATGCAATTTTGAATAATAATTTTAGTTATTTGTTATAGTAGAGAATGATAAGGTTATTGCGTTGATTTATACTAACTTACCTCACGAGTTCTTGTTGAGATTTGTGTGGATGAAGCTTTCGAGATTTAGGAAACCGAGATATAAAAGGAATTAATGAGACACAAAAGCTCAAGCTTGAGGATTCCCAAGGCACCCCAAGATAATATTTCAAGAAGTCTCAAGCATCCAAGCTTGGGGATGCCCCGGTAGGCATCCCACCTTTCTTCTTCAACAATTATCGGTTAGTATCGGTTGAACCTAAGTTTTTGCTTCTTTACATGATGTGTGCTATCCTTGAAATGTCATTTTGTTTTGTTTTGCTTGATGTTTGAATAAAATACCAATATCTGAAATTCTTAAATGTTAGAGAGTCTTCACATAGTTGCATAATTATTCGACTACTCATTGATCTTCACTTATATATTTCGGAGTAGTTTGTCATTTGCTCTAGTGCTTCACTTGTATCTTTTTAGAGCATGGTGGTGGTTTTATTCTGTAGATATTATTGAGCTCTCATGATTCACTTATATTATTTTGAGAGTCTTTTAGAACAGCATGGTAATTTGCTTTGGTTATAAAAACTGTCACATAAAGTGCATTGAACACTATGATCAATTTGATGCTTGATAATTGTTTTGAGATATAAGGGTGGTAATGTTAGAGTCATGCTAGTTGGGTAATTATGAAATTGAGAAATACTTGTGTTAAAGTTGGCAAGTCCCTTAGCATGCACGTATGGTAAAAGTTGTGTAACAAATTTGTAGCATGGGGTGCTCTTTGATTGCCTTCCTTATGTGTGGAGGTCAGGATCGCGCGATGGTTAACTCCTACCAACCCTTTCCCTAGGAGCATGCGTAGTAGTACTTTGCTTCGAGGGCTAATTAACTTTTGTAATAAGTATATGAGTTCTTTATGACTAATGTGAGTCCATGGATTATACGCACTCTTACCCTTCCATCATTGCTAGCCTCTACGGTATTGTGCATTGCCCTTTCTCACCTTGAGAGTAGGTGCAAACTTCGCCGGTGCATCCAAACCCCATGATACGATACGCTCTATCGCACATAAACCTCCTTATATCTTCCTCAAAACAGCCACCATACCTACCTATTATGGCATTTCCATAGCCATTCCGAGATATATTGCCATGCAACTTTCCACCGTTCTGTTTATTATGACACGCTCCATCATTGTCATATTGCTTTTGCATGATCATGTAGTTGACATCGTATTTGTGGAAAGGCCACCTTAATAATTCTTTCATATATGTCGCTCTTGATTCATTGCACATCCCGGTACACTGCCGGAGGCATTCACATAGAGTCATATTTTGTCCTAAGCATTGAGTTGCAATTCTTGAGTTGTAAATAAATAAAAGTGTGATGATCTTCATTATTAGAGCATTGTCCCAAGTGAGGAATGGATGATGGAGATTATGATTCCCCGACAAGTCGGGATGAGACTCCGGACTTTATGAAAAATAAAAGAGGCCAAAGAAGCCCAAATAAAAAAAAGAGGCCAAAGAAGCCCACCAAAAAAATGAGAGAAAAAGAGAGAAGGGACAATGTTACTATCCTTTTTCCACCCTTGTGCTTCAAAGTAGCATCATGATCTTCATGATAGAGAGTCTCCTATGTTGTCTCTTTCATATACTAGTGGGAATTTTTCATTATAGAACTTGGCTTGTATATTCCAATGATGGGCTTCCTCAAAATGCCCTAGGTCTTCATGAGCAAGCAAGTTGGATGCACACCCACTAAGTTTCTTTTGTTGAGCTTTCATACATTTATAGCTCTAGTGCATCTGTTGCATGGCAATCCCTACTCCTCATGTTGACATCAATTGATGGGCATCTCCATAGCCCATTGATTAGCCTCATCAATGTGAGACTTTCTCCTTTTTTTCTTCTCCACACAACCTCCATCATCATATTCTGTTCCACCCATAGTGCTATATCCATGGCTTACGCTCATGTATTGAGTGAGAGTTAAAAAAGGTGAAGCGCGTTAAAAAGTATGAACCAATTGCTTGCCTGAAACCGGGGTTGTGCATGATGGGAGTATTTTGTGTGACGAAAATGAAACATAGCCTAACTATATTATTTTGTAGGGATAAGCTTTCTTTGGCCATGTTATTTTGAGAAGACATGATTACCTTGTTAATTAGTATGCTCGAAGTATTATTACTCTTATGTCAATATGAACTTTTATCTTGAATCATTTGGATCTAAACATTCATGCCACAATAAAGAAAATTACATTGAGAAATATGCTAGGTAGCATTCCACATCAAAAAAATTCTTTTTATCATTTATCTACTCGAGGACGAGCATGAATTAAGCTTGGGGATGCTTGATATGTCTCCAACGTATCTATAATATTTGATTGTTCCATGCTATTATATTACCTGTTTGGATGTTTATGGGCTTTACTAAGCACTTTTATATTATTTTTGGGACTAACCTAATAACCGGAGGCCCGACCCATATTGCTGTTTTTTTGCCTATTTCTGTGTTTCGCAGAAAAGGAATATCAAACGGAGTCCAAACGGAATGAAACCTTCGGGAGAGTTATTTTTGGAATGATAGCAATCCAGGAGACTTGGACTAGACGTCAGGGAAGCTTCGAGGAAGCCACGACGTAGGGAGGCGCGCCCTACCCCCTAGGGGTGCCCCCCACCCTCGTGAGCCCCTCATGGCTCCCCTGACCGACTTCTTTTGCCTATATATATCCATATAACCCGAAAACATCCAGGAGCACAATAGATCTGGAGTTCTGCCACCGCAAGCCTCTGTAGCCACCAAAAACCAATCGGGACCCTATTCCGGCACCCTGCCGGAGGGGGGATCCCTCACTAGTGGCCATCTTCATCATCCCGGTGCTCTCCATGATGAGGAGGGAGTAGTTCACCCTCGGGGCTGAGGGTATGTACCAGTAGCTATGTGTTTGATCTCTCTCCTTCTCGTGTTCTTGATTCGGCACGATCTTGATGTACCGCGAGTTTTGCTATTATAGTTGGATTTTATGATGTTTCTCCCCATCTACTCTCTTGTAATGGATTGAGTTTTCCCTTTGAAGTTATCTTATCAGATTGAGTCTTTAAGGATTTGAGAACACTTGATGTATGTTTTGGTGATCAACTTGCGGGTTCAGTGACCTTGTGAACTTATGCATAGGGGTTGGCACACGTTTTCGTCTTGACTCTCAGGTAGAAACTTTGGGGCACTCTTTGAAGTACTTTGTGTTGGTTTGAATAGATGAATCTGAGATTGTGTGATGCATATCGTATAATCATGCCCACGGATACTTGAGGTGACATTGGAGTATCTAGGTGACATTAGGGTTTTGGTTGATTTGTGTCTTAAGGTTTTATTCTAGTATGAACTCTAGGATAGATCGAACGGAAAGAATAGCTTCATGTTATTTTACTATGGACTCTTGAATAGATCGATCAGAAAGAGTAACTTTGAGTTGGTTTCGTACCCTACCATAATCTCTTCGTTTCTTCTCCTCTATTTAGTGACTTTGGAGTGACTCTTTGTTGCATGTTGAGGGATAGTTATATGATCCAATTATGTTAATATTGTTGAGAGAACTTGCACTAGTGAAAGTATGAACCCTAGGCCTTGTTTCCTAGCATTGCAATACCGTTTACGCTCACTTTTATCATTAGTTACCTTGCTGTTTTTATATTTTCAAATTACAAATAGCCATATCTACCATCCATATTGCACTTGTATCACCATCTCTTCGCCGAACTAGTGCACCTATACAATTTACCATTGTATTGGGTGTGTTGGGGACACAAGAGACTCTTTGTTATTTGGTTGCAGGGTTGTTTGAGAGAGACCATCTTCATCCTACACCTCCCACGGATTGATAAAGCTTAGGTCATCCTTGAGGGAAATTTGCTACTGTCCTACAAACCTCTGCACTTGGAGGCCCAACAACGTCTACAAAAAGAAGGTTGTGTAGTAGACATCAACCATTAAGATGCAGCCTTTGTGCAACAATGGCCCCCAAGTTATATTGTTTATCACCTAATACCGCACTCTTGAGGACACTAAGATCAGGAACGCACATGTGACAAGCTTCATCTTTTCCATTAATGCATCTACCTATAAAGAGAGCAAAATAATGTATGGAGGGGAAATGAATGCTCCCTGTGGTAGCTTGTGTGATTTCTCTGGATTCACCCACAGTGATACTAGCAAGAAAGTCCTTATATTCAGATTTACAAGGTTCATTAACATTGCCCCACCGTGGGAGTTTACAAGCAATATTAAAATCTTCCAAGTCCATGGTGTATGATTTATCATAAAGATCAAATGAAACAGTGTGAGAATTGTGCGAGGATGTAAATTTAAACCTTCTCACAAATAAATCGTTAGGTAGTAGTATTGGGGACACTTATCTGACACGAAGTCCTCAAGATCTGCATTACGCACATATGCATCAAATTCATCCTCGATGCTTGCTTGGACCATAAACTCCTCTGATGGCCACTCACACGGCCACACTTGAGCTTCCCTCGGTGGTTCATCGTCCGGCTCACGTATTGCGGGCCTGGATCCTTGCTTCCTTGAAGAACCACCTTGATACATTTTCCTAAACATATTTCTTCCTCTGAAAAATTTCTGAAAATTTTAGTAACTCAAAATAAAAGTGAACCAAACTCAACAAAATTGATAGCAACTACTACCACAAGTGCCTAGAGACTATATCATGCATTAGAACTACTTGGGACCATATAAATTTGACATGTAAGCTCAAGAACATGGTCACCTTAGTAGAAATTTTTTGCAATGAATAAAGCATTAAAACTAAAACTAATTGGACCATTGGAGGAGCACATACCAAAGAACAATCCCCCAAAGCAGTTTTGTGAGTGGAGCTTTGAGCAAGTAGATCGAAAATGGCAACAAGATGAGCTAGAACTCGTGCTTGAGCTGGTTGGTGATTTTTTTGGGAGGAAGAAGGAGTGTGTGGTTGCTGGAATAAGTGGAGGGGGCCACCAGGGGCCCACGAGGCAGGGGGCGCGCCCAGGGGGTGGGCGCGCCTTGGACCCTCGTGGCCAAGTGCTGGCTCCCCCTGATGTGTTCTTAGTGCCAGATATTCTCAAATATTCTAGAAAAAATCATATTTCATTTTCAGGGCATTTGGAGAACTTTATTTTCGGGTTATTTTCTTTTATTGCAAGGGTAACTCACAAAACAGACGGAAAATACTATTTTTGCTTTATTTAATCTAAATAACAGAAAGTAAAAGGAGGGTACAGAAGGTTGTGCTTTCTAACTTCATCCATCTCATGCTCATCAAAAGGAATCCATTAACAAGGTTGATCAAGTCTTGTTAACAAATCATTCCGAATCGCATGAAACCGGAGAATTTTTGAATAGCACTAGGTTACCTCAACGGGGATATGTATGTCCCAAACAATAAGAATATCATATTTCTTCTTTACAGTAGGAAGAGGAAATTCAAAACCTCCAATAGGAATAGTTGGAATTTTTCCAATAGAATTTATACTGTGGACTTGAGGTTGTTTCCTCGAAAGTGTACCATATGCTCATTACCATTAACATAAAAAGTGACATTGCCTTTGTTGCAATCAATAACAGCCCCTCCAGTATTCAAAAAGGGTCTACCAAGGATAAGTGACATACTATCATCCTCGGGAATATCAAGAATAACAAAGTTCGTTAAAATAGTAACATTTGCAACCACAACAGGCACATCCTCACAAATACCGACAGGTATAGCGGTTGCTTTATTGGCCATTTGCAAAGATATTTTAGTAGGTTTCAACATATTCAATTCTAGTCTACGATATAAAGAGAGAGGCATAAAACTAACACCAGCTCCAAGATCACATTAAGCAGTTTTAACATAGTTTCTTTTAATGGAGCATGGTATAATTGGTACTCCTGGATCTCCTAGTTTCTTAGATATTCCACCCTTAAAAGTATAATTAGCAAGCATGGTGGAAATTTCAGCTTCTGATATCTTTCTTTTATTTGTAACAATATCTTTCTTGTACTTAGCATAAGGATTCATTTTAAGCATATCAGTAAAACACAAATGCAAAAAGATAGGCCTAATCATTTCAGCAAAGCACTCAAAATCCTCCTCATCCTTTTTCTTGGATGGTTTAGGAGGAAAAGGCATGTTTTTCTGAACCCATGGTTCTCTTTCTTTACCGTGCTTCCTAGAAACAAAGTATCTCTTATCATAACATTGATTCTTTGATTGTGGGTTATCAAGATCAACAACAGGTTCAATCTCTACATCATTCTTATTGCTAGGTTGAGCATCAACATGAACATTATCATTAGGTTCATGTTCATTACCAGATTGTATTTCAGCATCAGAAATAGAAATATCATTGGGATTCTCAGGTGTGTCAACAATAGGTTCACTAGAAGCATGCATAGTCCTATAATTTTTCTTTTTCTTCTTTTTAGAAGGACTACGTGCATCAGCATTATTTCTCTAAGAAACTTGCTCAATTCTCTTAGGGTGGCCCTCGGGATACAAAGGTTCCTGAGTCATTCTACCACCTCTAGTCACAACTCTTACAGCATTATCATTTTTCTTATTATTTAATTCATTGAACAAATCATTTTGAGCTTTAAGCACTTGTTCTACTTGAGTGGTAACCATATAAGCATGTTTACTAATAAGTTTAAGTTCACCTTTAACTCTAGACATATAATGACTCAAGTGTTCAATCATATAAGCATTGCGTTTCAATTGTCTGCCAACATAAGCATTGGAGTTTTCTTGTTTAAGAATAAAATTATCAAACTCATCCAAGCATTAACTAGAAGACTTATAACGAGGAATATCACCTTCATCAAATCTATAGAGAGAATTTACCTTTACTACCTGTGTCGGGTTATCAAGACCGTGTATTTCTTCAATAGGTGGTAAATTCTTAACATCTTCAGCTTTAATACCCTTTTCTTTCATAGATTTCTTTGCCTCTTGCATATTTTCAGGACTGGGAAATAGAATACCCCTTTTCTTCGGAGTTGGCTTAGGAGTTGGTTCAGGAAGTGTACAATTATTTTCATTAGTCAACATATTATTCAATAACAATTTAGCTTGATCAACAGTTCTTTCCCTGAAAACACAACCAGCACAACTATCCAGGTGGTCTCTAGAAGCATCGGTTAGTCCATTATAAAAGATATCAAGTATTTCATTTTTCTTGAGAGGATGATCAGGCAAAGCATTAAGTAATCAAAGAAGCCTCCCCCAAGCTTGTGGGAGACTCTCTTCTTCAATTTGCACAAAATTATATATTTTCCTGAAAGCAGCTTGTTTCTTATGAGCGGGGAAATATTTAGCAGAGAAGTAATAAATCATATCTTGGGGACTACGCACACAACAAGGATCAAGAGAATTAAACCAAGTTTTAGCATCACCCTTTAATGAGAACAGAAATAATTTAAGGATATAGTAGTAACGATTTTTCTCATCATTAGTGAATAGGGTGGCTATATCATTTAATATAGTAAGATGTGCCACAACAGTTTCAGTTTCATAGCCATAAAAAGGATCAGATTCAACCAAAGTAATTATCTCAGGATCGATAGAGAAATCATAATCCTTATCAGTAACACAGATAGGTGAAGTAGCAAAAGCAGGGTCATATTTCATTCTAGCATTCAGTGACTTTTCTTTCAGCTTAGCTAATAATTTCTTAAGATCAGATCTATCATTGCAAGCAAGAAAATCTCTAGCAGTTTCTTCATCCATAACATAACCCTCAGGCACAACAGGCAATTCATATCTAGGGGGAGAATCTTCATGATCACTTGTATCAGTATTATCAGTTTCAGTAATTTCATTCTCTCTAGCCCTAGCAAGTTGTTCATCAAGAAATTCACCTAATGGCACAGCATTATCAAGCATAGAAGTGGTTTCATCATAACCATCACGCATAGCAGAAGTGGCATCATCAATAACATGCGAATATCGAAATTAATAGCAGAAGGAGGTTTAGGTGTCGCAACCTTACTCAAAACAGAAGGAGAATCAAGTGCAGAGCTAGATGGCAGTTCCTTACCTTCCCCTCGTAGTTGAGGGATAAATCTTGGTTTTCTTGTCTTTCAAGTTCCTCATAGTGATCAGCAGATATAAATCCCAAGTGACTCAAAGAATAGAGCTATGCTCCCTGGCAACGGCGCCAGAAAATAGTCTTGATAACCCACAAGTATAGGGGATTGCAACAGTTTTCGAGGGTAGAGTATTCAACCCAAATTTATTGATTCGACACAAGGGGAGACAAAGAATATTCTCAAGTATTAGCAGCTAAGTTGTCAATTCAACCACACCTGGATAACTTAATATCTGCAGCAAAGTATTTAGTAGCAAAGTAATATGGAAGTAACGGTAATGGTAGCAAAAGTAACAGTAGCAGTTTTGTAGTAATTGTAACAGTGGCAACGGTAAAGTAACTAAGCAAAGAGCAATATGTGAAAAGCTCGTAGGCATTGGATCAGTGATGGATAATTATGTCGGTTGCGATTCCTCATGCAACAGTTATAACATATGGTGACACAGAACTAGCTCCAGTTCATCAATGTAATGTAGGCATGTATTCCGAATATAGTCATACCTACTTATGGAAAAGAACTTGCATGACATCTTTTGTCCTACCCTCCCGTGGCAGTGGGGTCCTATTGTAAACTAAGGGATATTAAGGCCTCCTTTCAATAGAGTACCGGACCAAAGCATTAACACTTAGTGAATACATGAACTCCTCAAACTACGGTCATCACCGGGAGTGGTCCCGATTATTGTCACTTCGGGGTTACCGGATCATAACACATAATAGGTGACTATAGACTTGCAAGATAGGATCAAGAACTCACATATATTCATAAAAACATAATAGGTTCAGATCTGAAATCAGGGCACTCGGGCCCTAGTGACAAGCATTAAGCAAAGCAAAGTCATAGCAACATCAATCTCAGAACATAATGGATACTAGGTATCAAACCCTAACAAAACTAACTTGACTACATAATAAATCTCATCCAACCCACCGTCCAGCAAGCCTACGATGGAATTACTCACGCACGGCAGTGAGCATCATGAAATTGGTGATGGACGATGGTTGATGATGACGACAGCGATGGATTCCCCTCTCCGGAGCCCCAAACGGACTCCAGATCAGCCCTCCCGAGAGAGATTAGGGCTTGGCGGCAGCTCCATATCGTAAAACATGATGAATCCTTCTCTCTGATTTTTTTCTCCCCGAACGTGAATATATAGAGTTGGAGTTGAGGTCGGTGGAGCACCAGGGGGCCCACGAGGCAGGGGGCGTGCCCAGGGGGGTAGGGCGCGCCCCCACCCTCGTGGACAGGGTGTGGGGCCCCTGACCTTGATTCTTTCGCCAATATTTTTTATTAATTCCGAAAATATTCTCCGCGAAATTTCAGGTCATTTCGAGAACTTCTATTTCTGCACAAAAATATCACCATGGAAACTCTGCTGTAAACAACGTCAGTCTGGGTTAGTTCCATGCAAATCATGCAAGTTAGAGTCCAAAACAAGGGCAAAAGTCTTTGGAAAAATAGATACGATGGAGACTTATCACAAAGCACACCTCCCATTGCAAGAAAAATCAATCTAGTTAGCCAAACCAAATCAATAGATCAAAGAGAAATACAAAGCTATCTTAATCATGCATAAACAAGTTCAAAGAAGACTCAACTAATATTCATATATAATCTAATCATAAATCCACAATTCATCGGATCTCAACAAACACATCGCAAAAGAAGATTACATCGAATAGATCTCCAAGAACATCGAGGAGAACATTGTATTGAAGATCAAAGAGAGAGAAGAAGCCATCTAGCTACTATATATGGATCCTTAGGTCCATGGTAAACTACTTACACATCATCGGAAGGGCAGCAAAGTTGGTGTAGAGACCCTCCGTGATTGGATACCCCTCCGGCAGAGTGTCGGGAAAGGCCCCAAGATGGGATATCACGAGAACAGAAGCTTGCGGTTGCGGAAAAGTATTTTTGGTGTGCTCTCTGGTATATGGAGAATATTTGGGTATTTGTGGAGCTGAGATTAGGGTTAGGGGGGTCCCGAGGGTCCCACAAGCCTAGGGGTGCGCCTCCCTGGGGCACACCCTGTGAGCTTGTGGCCCACTCGTGGCTCCTCTGGCCTCCTCCCGAAGCTTCGTGGTTCTCTTCTGATCCAAGAAAAATCCTCAAAAAGTTTCATTCTGCTTGGACTTCGTTTGGTATTGATTTTTTTGTAGAAGACAAAAGAAGGAAAAAACAGCAACTGGCACTAGGCACTAGGTTAATAGGTTAGTCCCCAAAAATGATATAAAATAGCATAATAATGCATATAAAACATCCTGATGTATAATATAATAGCATGGAACAATAAAAAAATATAGATACGTGAAAGTGCTAGTTATCGATTAGAAGGGGGGTGAATAGGTGATTTTTATGGAAGTCTTCAAAACAAGGTGGCTTTGAAGACAATCAGGTAAGCAGAGCCTATATAGTAAGCAGCGGAATGAAAACTACACTAGGCAAGCATTAGTCAAACATACAATACAATGAAAGCATGAAGACTAACTGCAACTAGGTAGACAGGATCAGAAAGGAAGATAGTACGAAGCTAAACAGATAATAGTCTTCACAGAGGGAAGTCAAACAGATCAGACAGGCAAGCAATGACTTCACGGAGACAACTGTAAAGAGAGGAGATAAGGGGATAGAACCAGTAGCTTGACGAGGACAAGGATTTGGTAGACCAGTTCCAGTTGCTGTGACAACTGTACGCCTGGTTAGGGAGGCTAAGATTTAACTCAGAAGACCGTGTCTTCACCTTATTCCCCTTGAGCTAAGGACACCCAGTCCTCGTCCAATTACCTTGGTAAGTCTTCGAGGTAGACTTTCAAACCTTCACAGATTTCATTCACCGGCAATCCACAATGACTCTTGGATGCTTAGAACGCGATGCCTAACCGGCTGGATGATTCACAGTCCTCAAGTGTGACAAGTCTTCAGATCACTCAGACAGAAAGACTTCAGTGATGCCTAACACTCTTTGGCTCTGTGTGTTTTGGGCTTTGTCCTCGCAAGGATTTCTCTCTCAAATGCTTCAGAGGTGGGTTGCTCTGAAACGACAAAAGTCGTGCACTAATCTGAGCAGCCACCAATTTATGGTGTAGAGGGTGGGCTATTTACAGCCAGGAGGCAACCCGACCTGATATGTCTGAAATGATCCTAGGTCACTAAGGAACTGACATGTGTCCAACGGTCAGATTTCAAACACACGCAACAACTTGGCTTGGGCTACAAGCAAAGCCGACTCATCCAGCTCTGGATAAGATTTGGTCTCATTGTCTTTGATCAAAGACATAAGACTTGGTTGAGCATCACATCAGTCACTCTAACTTTGTTCACTTGGACCCCACTTAGCAGTATGGTGGTTCTTATGACTCAATAAAGAAGAAGAGGAAACTACAAAACAACTATGTCTTCGCACTCCATAGTCTTCAAGTGAATAGCTTCACATGTTATAATCTTCGTCGTGAATGTCTTCACGAACCACCATTGTCTTCAATGTCTTCACACATTTTTAGGGGTCATATCTGGTAGGTAAACTGAATCAACGAGGGACACTACCTGTGTTATCGTGCAATTCTCACAAACACATTAGTCCCTCAACAACGTTTGTCGTCAATTCTCCAAAACCAACTAAGGGTGGCATTAGATGCACTTACAATCTCCCCCTTTTTGGTGATTGATGACAAACTGGTTGAAGTTTTTAACGGGGATAAAAGTATGTGAAAGATCAGTATTGTGAGTATTGTCTTCATACATATGATGAGGCTGCCCATGAAGATGTGCACATAAATAGTTTCCTTTTGAATGTAAATGCACATGGAAGATTTTGCTTTGTGGAGGCCATCTACAAAGTGTGAAGACAATTCATCATGCATATAAAAAGATAATGAAGATAATGATATGCATAATGGAAAATCGACGTCTGCAGAATGACTTCATGCGGAATTTATCATCGTATCACAAAGTGGCAGCAAAAGTAGCAGACGACCATCAAGTTTAAGTGTTATAACTCAAAAACTGAAAGTTTCAGAACGAGAGTTGTAAGAACTTAGCAAAAATAACCAACCACCCATATTGACCCGCTTGAAGACTGTCAACTCATATGCTTCTCCCCCTTTTGTCAGTAATCACCAAAAAGGTTTGAAGACATAGAGTATCTACTTGTTCCCAGGTGGAGACGAAGTTTGAGCAGCAGGGTCGATGTTGGAGTTTGGTGGTGCAGACGGGCTTGGTGCAGCATCGTGATCCAGTGTAGTTTGAACAGGTGAGGTGGCGTCAGCTTCTTCATCGATGACTCTAGCAACAACAGTTGCAGCCGATGATGAGCACTCAGAATCTTCAATGGAGGGTGTGCGACGCCAACTTGCATTTTGAGGAGGCCTGGAGTCAAACTTGAAATTCTCAGTGAAGCCATCCACACGAAGATCGTCTTCAATGCAGAGCAAGGTGAGACTCTTCCAGGAACGGCGACATGCTTCATGGGCTACAAACAAGTTCTTGGAGGCCAAGTTGCAAATGCGATTGACATCCACCAAGATACTTTGCATCTGACGCTTCAGCCAGTCATGATGTTTGTCCTGCTTTTGATGTAAAGCCACCAGAAGCTCACGGTCATTAAGTACACGAGGACGCTTCTGAGGCCTTTGAGTAATGGTGCTTGCAGTGGATTCAGTATTTGCACGATGCGGTAGGCGCAGGTTGCCAACCAAAGGTTAAGAAGGAGTTGCAACATTGGACACATGAACACCATTAATGGGTTGTGTGAATCTCTAGAATTCAGCATTCTAAAGGTGGAGGGACTTCTTGGCCGGCTCGGGGTAGATGGCTTCAACAGACATAGCGACATCAGGCAGAAAAACAATGTGGTTGCTCGCTGATGGTTGATAGTCAATAGTTGAATGAAGCTTAATCAAGTGCATCACCCATGGAGCATAAAACTTCAGACCAAACAGATCAATCCCGGAAGTAGCAAGTTGTCTGATGAAGAAATCCTGGGTGTTGAATCTGATGTCATTGACGATATAGAATACCAAAGTCTTCATGGTGCCTTCAAGTTTGGCTTCAGAAGAATGGCCTTTGATGGGCCAGAGAGTATGCCTAGAATGTGATACACTGTGTGTGGCAGATACTCAAGGTCCTTAACAAAGAATTCCTTTGGATATATTCAGCGTCTTGGGGCAATGGTTTCATCATGCTAAGCATTTGGCTCATGTTTGGCTCTGGCTTCTGAAATATGTTCTGCAGTTCATTCTGATGAAGCGAACAACCAGGTTCGTATAACTCACCTGGAGTAGGCAGGGAAGTAAGCTCGATCATATCCTGAGCTTTGGCTTTGTGATGTACATCACCTGTCATCCACTCAAGGATCCAAGCCTTTGGATCCCTGTTGTAGCCTCGAATGTGTAAGGTGGCATAGAACTGTAGGAGGAGCTCTTCATTCCAGTGCTTTTTATCAGTCACGAAGGCCAGAAGGCCAACATCCCTAAAGCAGTCAAGGGCTTCTTCTAGACATGGCATCCCAGCCATAGCATCACAATCCAGGCGTCTGTGCGAAAAAATCCGGTCTTGATTGTACAAAATGCAAGAGTAATAGCTTTGCTATTGATGGCTCCAAAATCTGTCAGAGAAGATCTTTAGCTTCTTGTAAGGGTTCTTGGCACTGTCAAAGAAGGTATTGTGCTCTCTGAAGCTGAGCACGCTGAATGAGCCTTGTGTAGTGACAGCACTTGGAAGCCTTGGCAGACGCGGCTTTGGCTTCTGAACTTGAGGCCTTTGCTCCACATGATAATCGTATTGGGGTCCTGGAGCAGTAGGAGGAATCATAATTGGCCAACGGACAGTGACAAGTTGACCTTAACGATTGAAGGACCTTTCCATGGTGTGAGGCCATGGTGGAGGAACAACGCCATCAGTGGTGATTGGCATCACAGTGGCTTCAACATTTACATTTGCTTCAGGCTCCACATTGTCTTCAGCCATGACAGGGTCGTTGGCTTTAGTAGCATTGTTGGTGGCAGCCTCATTATTCTCAACCTCCATCTGGTCAACGACCGGAGGGTCAGGCACGATCACATTCTCTTCAAGAATGACTTGATCAGTAACAGGGGGTGTGGCTTCTCTTTCTTCTTTGGCTAATGCAGCCGGAATGTCTTCAGCAGTTTTAGCTTCAGACGCTTGAACAGTCGCAGAAGGATTCTCTTCAGGGAACACTTGACGTGCCACTGAGCTAGATTGTTATGAATCTTCTTCTGGAATGGTGGACATGGAGATAGATGGCCTGAGACCTTTGCGAAGCCTGCGAAATGCTGGCGACGCCTTTGGAGATTGAGTGGTCTCCATATAATTGCCATCATCAAGCACCGAAGAGGTGACTTGAGCAGGTGGAGTACGAGGTGTCTCATCTTGAACTGGGGTGCCATCTTGTTGCCGCTCAGCCCATGAGTCATCTTGAGCAATTGGCGTCAATGGACGACCAATGCTACACTGCTTGTAGGAGCATGCGATGATACCAACTGGGGCTCGAGATGAGGAAGGACTTCATCATCAAGTACATTGTCTTCATGACCAATGTTTTCAGCTGCGTTGGGGTCAACAACTGGAACTTCTTTAGATTCTGGTGCCTCTGTGGGAGCAGGCTCAAGAACAACGAGATGGCGCTCACGATTAGCAGAGGCAGGGTATGCAATAGAAATGGGTTCAACTATGAGGGGCTCTGGGGCAGCATCACGCTCTTTCCTTGAAGACTTAGAGCCCTTTGTCTTCAACTTTTTCTTGGAGGGAGCATCATCAGATGTATCCTTGTGCTTCCTCTTCCTGGCTTCGGCTTCAGCTAGCCTGGTCTTCTTGAGCTCAGCAGCGGCAAAGGGGACCTTTGGTTTCGAGCCAGTCATGCTGGAAGGGAAGACAATGCTAGGTTGTCCCTGCCTTGTAGTATCAGTATTAGCTTCAGCGGGCTTCTTATTCTTCTTAGCAGCCATTCTGGGATCAATGCCAGGGCGCCCAAGAGCTTTCCTCTTTTCAGCTTAATTGTGTGCTTGCACACATTTCTGAGCATAAGACTTGATGTGTTCTCGAGAGCCTTTAGCTTCTTCATGCTTCTTGTGAAATTCAGTTTTGAGGTCATGCAGCAGCTACTTGAAAATTTGCACGTCTGCCACACTGAGCTTGTGCATATTCTTCTTGAAATTCACCTTCTCATAATCAATCTTATTTTTGAGCTCGATGATTCTCTGAGCCAGGGCCAGCTCATTAGCAATGGCTCCGTGGAATGTGACGCTGATGCCCACTGGCAGCTGCAGACTGTCAATGCTGATGCTCTGGTCGTTGAACCACTCATCAATGAAGTTATTCAAGATGTCAACATCAAAGAGGGGCAGATCACTGAAGATCTCCGCCTCTTGCTTTCTCTTGATCAGCATCTCTAGAGCTTCATTGCTTGACAGATCAATGGTGTCTTCCTCGTTGCACAGAACGGCAGCAGGAGTGAGGGGTTGCCCTACAACTTTCTTGGGCAATGGCTTCTTGGTCCTCTTGGACACACGAGACAAATCTTCAGACTGCACACTGGATTCAGGAGGTGCAATTTTCAGTTGCTTCTTGGTTGAAGCTTTTGGAGCAGCAGTAGCAGATGGCTTTGAAGCTTTAGTCTTCTTCTTCTGCTTTGGTGGTGATGGAGCATCATCAGAGTCTGCTTCTTCAGCAGATTTCTCCATAGCAGCTCGCTGGGCAGAAATATGAGACAGAAGCTCGACGAAGTTGGCAAAGGGGCCAATCCTATTTTCATTGGCTTCATGAGTTCCATCTAACCTTGGAGCAGAGGGGCCAAGGTTGAAGTTGAGTCCAAACTCCTTCTGGTTCTTAACAACTGAATCTTTTGCAAACTGAAAGTTGCACTTGAAGAGATTGTCTTCACGACACCATAGGAGAGATGATGGGTCGGCATTCTCAGTCTGTGGTCCTATGACCATACAAGGATAGAACTCCTGTTCAATAGCTTCAGCCTTAGTCTTCGGTACCAAGTTTCGGTATAGATAATCACCCCATGGGCACTTGATGGCATTCTTCTCAGCATATTCAGGTGTTACAAACTTGTACTTGAACCACTACTCTGCCCAATATCTTCGGATCCACTGGATCCGGTTCTTGCTCTGGGTGTAGCTCTCTTCTGGGTCAGACTTATAGAGTTCATAAAGATCTGCAGGCAAGTCTAGTGCGGTGTTTCCACAGTGTTGTCTGCCTCCTTTTCGTGCAGACTTCTCAGAAGCCATAATGTTCAGGTTGTTTGGCTTCAATACAGTGAAAGGTTTCTGTGTGCTGGTCAGACAAGAACTGGCTTCAGGAGATTCAATGTGACGCTGTAAGAATTCTGCAAATGAATGCAGACTATGAGAACCAAGGGATTCTCCCATGGACATATACCTGTGACAACATTAGAGATGCGAGGGAAGGGGAAGAGGTCATATGCATTCTCAGAAGGTTTTGAAGATAAATCAGTTTAGAAGACATTGACCTCACAGTGCAAAGACATTCACTTATTGAAGGAAGTTGGTTCCAGATTTATACGAATCCAAGAATAGGTACAAGTGAGGAATCTAACTAGTTTCGACGCATAAGTGAACATACTTTGCAATACATGAGATGTAGAAAGAGACAGATCCGGATTTGGAAGTGAATAAACCACTTTTGATTGAAGTGGATGGATTTGACAGATCAAAACGACTGAAAAAAAGATTTAATTACCACAGATGAACTGCTAGACGAGGTGGAAGGGAGGCCGAGCAGTCCAATCTTCCGTGCCCAAACTTGGCGGCGGAAAAGACACCTATGGCGGTGGTGGAGAGGAAGAGGTCCACGGCCAACGTGAGGATGGCGTCAAAGAAGTCGCGACAGCTAAGCGCTTCGTCTCCGGCGTCGACGCGAGCTAGCGGTGGCGCTAGGGTTTGAGCGAGGTGTTGAGGTGAAAGAACAGATATTGACCACGAGGGGTGTGTATTTACAAGAAGGAGGAGGGCGGCGCAACACAATTACGCAGGAACCCCTGGCGGTTCACATCTGAAGGACACGTGGCATGCATGCAACTTATCAGGAGTTGATCAATGTTCCCACGCACGCTTGGATTGACAGGTGGTTGTTCCAGATTTTCCGATTTTCAGGCAAAGGATAAGACATTAAAAGCAGTTTTAAAATTGTGTCTTTGTATCTTCTGCTGACAAGGACACAGAGAAGATATTCGACAAGTGTCAACAGAATGCACATGACTTAGACAGAAAAAATTTGAGGGAGTAGCACAGAAGGGGTTAGGGTCCGATCACATTCACTTCGGTCAGAAAAATAGCAACGTGAAGACATAGCTATAAGTGAATGTTGTAGAGGATAGAGCACATATGCATATATATATAAATATCATTGAAGACAAATCAACATTGCGAAGATATAGATTTTGAAGATAAACCAATGTTGAAGACAATCCAAAAGTGAAGATAATGCACTCATGATGCCAAATGAAAATCTTCGAAAAGTTGTGGTGGTGGCATTACCCATCGTATAGGAAGTATTGGACCCAGACACGGCGCACAATTATCATGGCACTCCGAAGTCAAATTCCACATTAATGTATTCACACTCAGAGGGTAAGTCTTCATTGATTGAAGAAATACGTTACTTCGTACATTGCACATTTAAGTCATCAACATGCATAAGCGTTAGGATGTGTGTCCATTCACTGGACATTTGAGGATTCTAAGATATTTAGCTCACACCACAGTTTGCAAAACCTCTTCTCATCCAAGGGCTTAGTGAAGATATCAGCCATTTGCTCTTTAGTGTTGACGTTAATGATATCAATGTCTTCCTTGTTGACATGACCTCTGAAAAAGTGATGATGAATCTCGATGTGCTTTGTCTTCGAGTGCTGGACTGGATTCTTGGAAAGCTTGATGGCGCTTTCATTGTCGCAGAAGAGTGGCACATTCTTCTTGTTGATGCCATAGTCCTTGAGAGTTTGCTTCATCCAGAGAAGCTGAGCAATGTATTTATCAGTGGAGAGTGATACATAGTTCTGCTTCTTTGAAGACCAACAAACAAGAGATCGTCTAAGAAAGTGACATGTTCCTGAAGTGGACTTGCGATCAACCTTGTCACCAGCATAACCAGCATCAAAATATCGAACTAGATCAAATGTTGAGCCCTTTGGGTACCATAATCCTAGTGTTGGGGTGTGAGCCAAATATCGAAGTATTCGCTTCACCGAAAGGTGATGCGACTCCTTTGGTGCTGCTTGGAATCTGTAAGTGCATCTAGTGCAACCCCTAGTTGGTTTTGGAGTATTGACGACAAACCTCGTTGAGGGACTAATGTGTTTGTGAGAATTGCAGGATAACACAGGTAGTATTCCCTCTTTGATTCGGTTTACCTCCGGAGATGACCCCTAAAAATGTGTGAAGACATTGAAGACAATGGTGGTATGTGAAGATATTCACATTGAAGACTATGACACGAGAAGACATTGAGTGAAGACTATGGAGCGCGAAGACTTAGTTGTTTTGTTGTTTCATTTTCTTCTTTGTTGAGTCATAGGAATCACCGCACTGTTAAGTGGGGTCCAAGTGAACAAAGTCAGAGTGACTGAAGTGATGCTCAACCAAATCCTATGTCTTCAAGCAAAGACAATGAGAGCAAATCTTATCCTGAGTCGGATAAGTCAGCTTTACTTGTAGCCCAAGTCAAGCTGCCGCGTGTGTTTGAAATCTGACCGTTGCGACACATGTCAGTTCCTTAGTGACCCAGGGTCATTTCGGATAAATCCGGTCGGGTTGCCCAGTGGCTATAAATAGCTGATGTCTACTACACAACCTTCTTCTTGTAGACGTTGTTGGGCCTGCAAGTGCACAGGTTTGTAGGACAGTAGCAAATTTCCCTCAAGTGGATGACTTAAGGTTTATCAATCCGGGGGAGGCGTAGGATGAAGATGGTCTCTCTCAAACAACCCTGCAACCAAATAACAAAGAGACTCTTGTGTCCCCAACACACCCAATTCAATGGCAAATTGTATAGGTGCACTAGTTCGGCGAAGAGATAGTGATACAAGTGCAATATGGATGGTAGATAAAGGTTTTTGTAATCTGAAATAATAAAAACAGCAAGGTAACTAATAATAAAAGTGAGCGTAAATGGTATTGCAATGGTACGAAACAAGGCCTAGGGTTCATACTTTCACTAGTGCAAGTTCTCTCAACAATGATAACATAGATAGATCATATAACAATCCCTCAACATGCAACAAAGAGTCACTCCAAAGCCACTAATATCGGAGAACAAACATAGAGATTATGGTAGGGTACGAAACCACCTCAAAGTTATTCTTTCGGATCAATCTATTCAAGAGTTCGTACTAGAATAACACCTTAAGACACAAATCAACCAAAACCCTAATGTCACTTAGATACTCCATTGTCACCTCAAGTATCTGTGAGCATGATTATACGATATGCATCACACAATCTCAGATTCATCCAACCAACACAAAGTACTTCAAAGAGTGCCCCAAAGTTTCTACCGGAGAGTCAAGAAAACGTGTACCAACCCCTATGCATAGGTTCATGGGCGGAACCCGCAAGTTGGTCACCAAAACATACATCAAATGGCACGTGATATCCCATTGTCACCACAGATAAACATGGCAAGACATATATCAAGTGTTCTCAAATCAAAGACTCAATCCGATAAGATAACTTCAAGAGAGAAACTCAATTCATCACAAGAGAGTAGAGGGGGAGAAACATCATAAGATCCAACTATAATAGCAAAGCTCGCGATACATCAATATCGTGCCATAGAGAGAACACGAGAGAGAGAGAGAGAGATCAAACACATAGCTACTGGTACATACCCTCAGCCTCGAGGGTGAACTACTCCCTCCTCATCATGGAGAGCGCCGGGATGATGAAGATGGCCACCGGTGATGGATTCCCCCTCCGGCAGGGTGCTGGAACGGGCTCCCGAGAGGTTTTTGGTGGCTACAGAGGCTTGCGGCTGCGGAACTCCCGATCTATCTTGATATTCGATGTTTTTAGGGTACGTAGGCTTATATAGGCGAAAGAAGTCGGACGGGGGGTCCTCGAGGGGCCCACGAGACAGGGGGGCACGCCCAGTAGGGGGGGCGCGCCCCCTATCTTCTGGCCTCCTCGAGGATCTTCTGACGTGAACTCCAAGTCTCCAGGATGATATTCTTCCCAAAAATAACACTCCAAAGGTTTCATTCCGTTTGGACTCCGTTTGATATTCCTTTTCCTCGAAATACTGAAACAGGCAATAAAACAACAATATGGGTTGGGCCTCCGATTAATAGTTTAGTCCCAAAAGTAATATAAAAGTGTAAAATAAAGCCCATAAACATCCAAAAGGGGTAATATAATAGCATGGAACAATCAAAAATTATAGATACGTTGGAGACGTATCAAGCATCCCCAAGCTTAATTCCTGCTCGTCCCCGAGTAGGTAAATGATAAAAACAGAATTTTTTATGTGGAATGCTACCTAGCATAATTCTCAATGTAATTTTCTTTATTGTGGCATGAATGTTGAGACCCAAATGATTCAAAATAAAAGTTCATATTGACATGAAAATGGTGATACTTCAAGCATACTAATCAAAGTAATCATGTCTTCTCAAAATAACATGGCCAAAGAAAGTTATCCCTACAAAATCATATAGTCTGGCTGTTGTTCTATCTTCATCACACAAAGTATTTAATCATGCACAACCCCGATGACAAGCCAAGCAATTGTTTCATACTTTAATAATCTCAAACTCTTTCAACTTTCACGCAATACATGAGCGTGAGCCATGGACATAGCACTATATGTGGAATAGAATGGTGGTTGTGGAGAAGACAAAAAGGAGAAGATAGTCTCACATCAACTAGGCGTATCAACGGGCTATGGAGATGCCCATTAATAGGTATCAATGTGAGTGAGTAGGGATTGCCATGCAACGGATGCACTAGAGCTATAAATATATGAAAGCTCAACAAAAGAAACTAAGTGGGTGTGCATCCAACTTGCTTGCTCACGAAGACCTAGGGCATTTTGAGGAAGCCCATCATTGGAATATACAAGCCAAGTTCTATAATGAAAAATTCCCACTAGTATATGAAAGTGACAACATAGAAGACTCTCTATCATGAAGATCATGGTGCTACTTTGAAGCACAAGTGTGGAAAAAAGATAGTAGCATTGTCCCTTCTCTCTTTTTCTCTCATTTTTTTTCTTTGGCCTTTCTTTTTTTCTATTTGGACTTTCTCTTTTTTTTCTTTTTTTTCTTTTTGTAAAGTCCGAAGTCTCATCCCGACTTGTGGGGGAATCATAGTCTTCATCATCCTTTCCTCACTAGGACAATGCTCTAATAATGAAGATCATCACACTTTTATGGATTTACAACTCAAGAATTACAACTCAAAGCTAGAACAATATATGACTCTATATGAATGCCTCCGGCGGTGTACCGGGATATGCAATGAATCAAGAGCGACATGTATGAAAATTATGAAGGTGGCCTTGCCACAAATATGATGTCAACTACATGATCATGCAAAGAGCAGTATGACAAAAGTAATGCGTGTCATATGAATGGAACGGTGGAAAGTTGCATGGCAATATATCTCGGAATGGCTATGGAAATGCCATAATAGGTAGGTATGGTGGCTGTTTTGAGGAAGGTAATGGTGGGTGTATGGTACCGGCGAAAGTTGTGCGGCACAAGAGAGGCTAGCAATGGTGGAAGGGTGAGGGTGCGTACAATCCATGGACTCAACATTAGTCAAAAGAACTCATGTACTTGTTGCAAAAATCTAGAAGTCATCAAAAACCAAAGCGCTACGCGCATGCTCCTAGGGGGATAGATTGGTAGGAAAATACCATCGCTCGTCCCCGACCGCCACTCATAAGGAAGACAATCAATAAATAAAATTGTGCTCCAACTTCATCACAAAGCGGTTCACCATACGTGCATGCTACGAGAATCACAACCCTCAACACAAGTATTTTTCATAATCATCTCAACTAGCATGACTTTAATATCACTACCTTCATATCTCAAAACAATTATCAAGTATCAAATTGATCATAGCATCCAATTCACTTTCTATGATAGTTTTTATTATACCCAACTTGGATGCTCATCATTCTAGGACCAACTTTGTAACCATAGCAAATACCATGCTGTTCTAAAAGACTCTCAAAATAATATAAGTGAAGCATGAGAGACTAGCAATTTCTACAAAATATAACCACCGCCATGCTCTAAAGATATAAGTGAAGCACTAGAGCAAACGACAAACTACTCCGAAAGATATAAGTGAAGATCAATGAGTAGCTAAAAAATTATGTAACTATGTGAAGACTCTCTAAGATTAAGGAATTTCAGATCTTGGTATCTTATTCAAACAGCAAGCAAAACAAAATAAAATGACATTGCAAGGATAGCACAACTCATGTGAAGAAGCAAAAACTTAGGCTCAACCGATACTAACCGATAGTTGTTTAATAAAAAAGGTGGGATGCCTACCGGGGCATCCCCAAGCTTAGATGCTTGAGACTTCTTGAAATAATATCTTGGGGTGCCTTGAGCATCCCAAGCTTGAACTTTTGTGTCTCCCTAATTCCTCTCGTATCATGGTTTATCTTTTTATCAAAAGCTTCATCCACACCAAACTCAACAAGAACTCGTGAGATAGGTTAGTATAAACCAATGCAAAACCTTATCATCTTCTAATGTAACAAATCACTAAAAATATTATTCAACATTGCATACTAAATGCCTCTGCATATTTAATACTCCTATCCTTAAATAGAATCATTAAACAAGCAAACATATGCAAACAATGCAAACATAACAGCAATCTGCCAAAACAGTACAGTTTGTAAAGAATGCAAGAGTATCAATACTTCCCTAAGTCCAAAAATTATGAAATAAAATTCCCACTGTATTAAACTTATCAGAGCTCATTATGCAAAAAAGTTTCAACATTATATCATGCTCTGGCTTTTCTAGAGAATTTTTGTAACAGCGGTGAACTTTCTGTTTTCAAACAACAACATGTATACTAGCAAAATAAGCATGGCAAAGGCTATCCTTGACTTTTTATTGAAAATAAAGATGCAAAACATTATTCTAAATAACAGTAAGCAAACACTAACAAAATAAAACGATGCTCCAAGCAAAACACATATCATGTGGTGACTAAAAATATAGATCCAAGTAAAGTTACCGATGAACGAAGACGAAAGAGGGGATGCCTTCCGGGGCATCCCCAAGCTTAGGCTCTTGGTTGTCCTTGAATATTACCTTGGGGTGTCTTGGGCATCCCCAAGATTAGGCTCTTTCCACTCCTTATTCCATAGTCCATCAAATCTTTACCCAAAACTTGAAAACTTCACAACACGAAACTCAACAGAAAACTCGTAAGTTCCGTTAGTATAAGAAATTAAAACCACCACTTAGGTACTGTAATGAACTCATTCTAAATTCATATTGGTGTAATATCTACTGTATTCCAACTTATCTATGATTCATAGCTTTCGATACTACTCATAGATTCATCAAAATAAGCAAACAACACATAGAAAACAGAATCTGTCAAAAAACAGAACAGTCTGTAGTAATCTGTATCAAACGTATACTTCTGAACTCCAAAAATCCTACAAAATTAGGAAGTTCTATGAAATTTGCGTATCAATCCAGAGCAAAAAGAATCAGGTCAGAATCATGTTTCTATGAATTAACAAAACTAATTTACGGCATGCAAAAGTTTCTGATTTTCAGCAGGATCAACACAACTATCACCGTAAGCTATCCTACTTGGCACTTTATTGAAACAAAAGATATAAAACATGATTACTACAGTAGCATAATCATGTGAACACGCAAAAACAGTAAGGATAAATATTGGGTTGTCTCCCAACAAGCGCTTTTCTTTAATGCCTTTTAGCTAGGCATGATGATGACAATGATGCTCACATAAAAGATAAGAATTGAAACATAACGGGAGCATCATGAAACATATGACTAGCACATTTAAGTCTAAACCTCTTCCTATGCATAGGGATTTTGTGAGCAAATAACTTATGGGAACCATAATCAACTAGCATAGGAAGGTAAAACAAGCATAGCTTCAAAACTTGAAGCACATAGAGAGGAAACTTGACATTATTGAAATTCCTAAAAGCATATGTTCCTCCCTCATAATAATTTTCAGTTGCATCATGAATGAATTCAAAAATATAACCAGCACCTAAAGCATTCTTTTCATGATCTACAAGCATAGAAAATTTACTACTCTCCACATAAGCAAAAAATTTCTCATGAATAGTAGCGGGAGCAAACTCAACAAGATAATTATCATGTGAGGCATAATCCAATTGAAAACTAAAATCATGATGACAAGTTTCATAGTTATCATTATTCCTAATAGCATACAAGTCATCACAATAATCATCATAGATAGCAACTTTGTTCTCATAATCAATTGGATCCTCTTCCGAAATAGTGGAATCATCACTAAATAAAGTTGACACTCTTCCAAATCCACTTTCATATTCATCACAATAAGATTCAACATCCTCCAAAATAGTGGGATCATTACTTCCTAAAGTTGACACTCTTCCAAACCCACTTTCATCTATATAATCATCATAAATAGGAGGCATGCTTTCATCATAATAAATTTGCTCATCAAGACTTGGAGGACAAAAAATATCATATTCGTCAAACATAGCTTCCCAAGATTGTGCCTTTGCATATCATTAGCATCATGGATATTCAAGGAATTCATACTAACAACATTGCAATCATGCTCATCATAAAAAGATCTAGTACCAAACATTCTAATGCATTCTTCTTCTAGCACTTGGGCACAATTTTCCTTTCCATCATTCTCACGAAAGATATTAAAAAGATGAAGCGTATGAGACAAACTCAAATCCATTTTTTGTAGTTTTCTTTTATAAACTAAACTAGTGATAAAACAAGAAACAAAAAGATTCGATTGCAAGATCTAAAGATATACCTTCAAGCACTCACCTCCCCGGCAACCGCGCCAGAAAAGATCTTAGTTGATGGGGTGTGAGTGCTGCTTACCTAGCCTCCCCGGCAACGGCGCCAGAAAATAGCTTCATGTCTACTACACAACCTTCTTCTTGTAGACGTTGTTGGGCCTGCAAGTGCACAGGTTTGTAGGACAGTAGCAAATTTCCCTCAAGTGGATGACCTAAGGTTTATCAATCCATGGGGGGCGTAGGATGAAGATGGTCTCTCTCAAACAACCCTGCAACCAAATAACAAAGAGTCTCTTGTGTCCCCAACACACCCAATACAATGGAAAATTGTATAGGTGCACTAGTTCGGCGAAGAGATGGTGATACAAGTGCAATATGGATGGTAGATAAAGGTTTTTGTAATCTGAAATAATAAAAACAGCAAGGTAACTAATAATAAAAGTGAGCGTAAACGGTATTGCAATGGTACGAAACAAGGCCTAGGGTTCATACTTTCACTAGTGCAAATTCTCTCAACAATAATAACATAGATAGATCATATAACAATCCCTCAACATGCAACAAAGAGTCCATCCAAAGCCACTAATAGCGGAGAACAAACGTATATACTATGGTAGGGTACGAAACCACCTCAAAGTTATTCTTTCGGATCAATCTATTCAAGAGTTCTTACTAGAATAACACCTTAAGGCACAAATCAACCAAAACTCTAATGTCACCTAGATACTCCATTGTCACCTCAAGTATCCGTGGGCATGATTATATGATATGCATCACACAATCTCAGATTCATCCAACCAACACAAAGTACTTCAAAGAGTGCCCCAAAGTTTCTACGGGAGAGTCAAGAAAACATGTGCCAACCCCTATGCATAGGTTCATGGGCGGAACCCGCAAGTTGGTTACCAAAACATACATCAAGTGGCACGTGATATCCCATTGTCACCACAGATAAACACGGCAAGACATACATCAAGTGTTCTCAAATCAAAGACTCAATCCAATAAGATAATTTCAAGAGGGAAACTCAATTTATCAAAAGAGAGTAGAGGGGGAGAAACATCATAAGATCCAACTATAATAGCAAAGCTCGCGATACATCAAGATCGTGCCATAGAGAGAACACCAGAGAGAGAGAGAGAGAGAGAGAGAGATCAAACACGTAGCTACTGGTACATACCCTCAGCCCCGAGGGTGAACTACTCCCTCCTCGTCATGGAGAGCGCCGGGATAATGAAGATGGCCACCGGTGATGGATTCCCCCTCCGGCAGGGTGCCAGAACGGGCTCCCGAGAGGTTTTTGGTGGCTACACAGGCTTGCGGCGGCGGAACTCCCGATCTATCTTGATATTCGATGTTTTTAGGGTACGTAGGCTTATATAGGCGAAAGAAGTTGGTAGGGGGGCCCTCGAGGGGCCCACGAGACAGGGGGGCGCGCCCAGTAGGGGGGGGGGGCGCCCCCTATCTCCTAGCCTCCTCGAGGATCTTCTGACGTGAACTCCAAGTCTCCAGGATGATATTCTTCCCAAAATAACGCTGCCGAAGGTTTCATTCCATTTGGACTCCGTTTGATATTCCTTTTCCTCGAAATACTGAAACATGCAATAAAACAACAATATGGGCTGGGCCTCCGGTTAATAGGTTAGTCCCAAAAGTAATACAAAAGTGTAATATAAAGCCCATAAACATCCAAAAGGGGTAATATAATAGCATGGAACAATCAAACATTATAGATACGTTGGAGACATATTAATAGCCCACCTTGAGGGAGTCCCGGATTAGGGGATGTCCGGATAGTCGAACTATCATCTTCGGCCGGACTCCTGGATTATGAAGATACAAAATTGAAGACTTTGTCCCGTGTCCGGATGGGACTTTCCTTGGCGTGGAAGGCAAGCTTGGCGATACGGATATGTAGATCTCCTACCATTGTAACTGACTCTGTGTAACCCTAGCCCTCTCCGGTGTCTATATAAATTGGAGGGTTTTAGTCCGTAGGACAACAACAATCATACCATAGGCTAGCTTCTAGGGTTTAGCCTCCTTGATCTCGTTGTAGATCCACTCTTGTACTACCCATATCATCAATATCATTCAAGCAGGAGTAGGGTTTTACCTCCATCAAGAGGGCCCGAACCTGGGTAAAAACATCGTGTCCCTTGTCTCTTGTTACCATCCGCCTAGACGCACAGTTCAGGACCCCCTACCCGAGATCAGCCGGTTTTGACACCGACATTGGTGCTTTCATTGAGAGTTCCTCTGTGCTGTCGCTATCAGGAAGGATGCCTCATCCCGTCTTTAAAGACGGCACTGTTGCTAAAGGAGCTTTGGCTATCGGCCAAACTCTCCAGCTAGGCGGTTTCCTTATGACCGCCTGTCCGGCCGCCACGCCGACGATGACTTCTCAGGTCATCGAAAGCAATCTTCACGTTAGCTCGGAACTCGCCGAGCAGTTAGATCCGATGGAGCTCTCTTCCTTAAACGAGCTCTTGGATCGCATCGCCGCCCTGGGAGTCGCTGCAGACTACGATCTAAGAGAGATTAACTCTCCCGATTGGGCCTAAACCCGATCTGAGAGAGATTAACTCTCCCCAGGTTACCCACCACGTTGCTGTGGTAGAGGAACAATACGGCAACCCTTCTTCTATCTTAAGGACTAGCTATGTCCGGATTCCCGATCCCTCCATGTCGGATTCCCGCGGAGGGGAGGATGTTACTCAAACCCTGAACCTAAAGTCAGGCAGCGGGCTAGACTCACTAGACAACATCCAAGAACCCAAGCTTCCAAGTTCGGAAACTACTTGGCCCCTGAGTTTTAAAGTGGACGGGGTTCCGAATTTAACTCCACCTGCCCACCCAAACATAAGCGATCTATCCCAAATCCGGCAAGAGCCCGCAGAAACAGTACACCATTACTGGGCTAGATTCCTCCTGGTTATGAACAGGATAAAGGACTGCCGCGAGGAGGACGCAATTTCATTCTTCTGCAATAATTGCACGGACAAGGGAATCCTTAGCGTTGTAAGTCGTCGTGAAATTACACGCTTCGCTGACTTAGCGTCCATAGTACGAAAGTACTATGTAATGGAAAGCGCCTAGAAAACCGAAATCAATTTTTGGGACAATCCAGCCCTGAATACAACCCCAGTCCGAAATAAAAGGGTGCATTATCGCCAGGCACCTGGGTTAAACACCAAAAAGAAAAAACCCTCTATAGGGCATGGAACCGCACTGGAAGGATGGCTCAATGGACCCTGCAAAATTCATAGTACAGAGGGTGCCACTCCAACTCACAGCCTTAGAGCATGTTGGATACTACGGCAGGTGGCCAAAAGTGGCGAAGAGCTTCTAACTCCAGAATACCAGTCCAAGGATACCAGTACGGTATTAACAGTCTTCGAGACTTCCGCACCAAATAATATGCGGAAACGAACACTTCGCAGCCTTGTCGAAGTCTACCAAGTAGCAACAATAAACCCATGGAGTGACACGGCCATTACCTTTAATGCCAGTGACGAACCTAAATTCCAAACAGCCCAAGCACCAGCCGCATTGGTCCTCAGTCCAATAGTGGACGGCTTTCGCCTTACCAAGGTACTCATGGACGGTGGCAGCGAACTGAACCTCATTTACGAGGAAACCCTCCGAAAAATGGAAATAGGCTAGAGCCGCATTGAGCGAAGCAGCACAACCTTTAGAGGAATAATCCCCAGTCGGGAAGCATGCTGTACAGGAAAAATCACACTGGATGTGGTGTTCGGCATGCTGGATAATTACTGATCCGAGGAGGTCACGTTCCAAGTGGCCCCGTTCAGCAGCGGATATCATGCTCTACTGGGGCGAGAGGCATTCACAATTTTTCAAGCTATACCCCATTACGTGTACATGAAGCTCAAAATGCCTAGGCCCAACGGAATCATCACTCTTGCTAGTGACCCGAACATAGCACTCCGCGCTGAAAACAAGAAGGCCGCACTGGCCCTGGAGGCACTATCCGAAGCCCTAGCGGCCGAGGAACTCACTACGCTGCGCTCCACGGTGAATAGGGATGATGTGATACTCAATAAGAGATCCAAGTCCACCTCCTTTAAACCAGTGGACGAAATAGTCAAATTCCAAGTCCATCCAACGGACCCTACAAAAACGGCCTCCATTGGGGCACGATTAAACCCTGATGTAGATACCGCACTACGAGAATTTCTACGCGAAAACTGGGACATCTTTGCCTGGCACCCTTCAGACATGCCAGGAATCTCACGCCGGCTGGCCGAGCACAGCCTAAACATCATAAAAGGATTCAAGCCAGTCAAACAGGCTCTTCGGCGTTTCTTCGAACCCAGGAGACAGGCCATGGGAGAGGAACTGGTCAAATTATTGGAGGCCGGATTCATCAGAGATATAAAACATCCGGACTGGCTAGCAAACCTAGTGATGGTACCAAAGAAGGACAAATCTTGGCGCCTATGCGTCGATTTTAAAGACCTCAACAAGGCTTGCCCAAAGGATCCCTTCCCCCTCCCCCGCATGATCAAATTCTCGACGCTACCGCAGGACACAATTCATTGTGTTTCCTCGATGCATACTCCGGCTACCACCAAATTAAGATGGCATAGCCCGACCAGGCTGCAACGGCATTCATCACCCCATACGGCCCATTCTGCTTCAACACAATGCCCTTTGGGCTCAAAAATGCCGGCGCAACATATCAGCGCATGATTCAGACATGTCTGGCAAAACAGTGGAGGCATACATAGACGATGTGGTCGTCAAAACCAAGCACGTCGAAACTCTAGTAGACGACTTGAGGCTCACGTTCGATAATCTCCGAACATATGACATCAAGCTTAACCTGGAAAAATGTGTTTTCGGCGTACCAGCCGGAAAGCTCTTGGGCTTCATTGTATCTGGTAGAGGAATTGAAGCAAACCCAGCCAAGATCCAAGCTCTGTCACAATTGGATATTCCAAAGGACCTCAAACAAATACAAAAATTGACGGGATGTGTGGCGGATTTAAGCCGCTTTATCTCTCGTTTAGGAGAAAAGGCATTGCCCCTTTATCGCCTCCTCCGACGCACCGAACACTTTGAGTGGACGGATGCCGCCACGACCGGACTCGAAGAAATAAAAGCCATATTGGCAACAAACCCGGTCCTGGCCGCGCCCAACATAGGCGAACCAATGCTATTATATATCGCGGCAACTCATCAAGTGGTGAGCGCGGTGCTCGTTGTCGAACGAGAAACAGACGGACACAAGTTCCCCCTTCAAAAACCAGTTTACTACGTGTCCACTGTCCTGACTCCATGCAAGTCACAGTACCCACATTATCAGAAGATAGCGTATGCGGTGTTCATGGCATCTCGGAAGCTGCGACACTACTTTCAAGAGTGTTCGATAACAGTAGCCTCCGAAGTACCTCTTAATGACATTATAAACAACCGCGACGCGACGGGCCGGATTGCCAAATGGGCCATTGAGCTCCTCCCGTTCGACATAACCTATAAGCCACGGCAAGCTATTAAGTCACAAGTTTTGGCCGACTTTATCGCCGAATGGACTGAAGCCGAACTCCCTAAAGAGTACGGTGCATATTCCAAATGCATCATGCACTTCGACGGCTCCAAAATGTTGGCTGGTCTGGGGGCTGGCGTCGTCCTGACGTCCCCAACTGGAGATACGGTTCAATACGTACTCCAGATAATGTATACGGACTCCAACAACGCAGCCGAATACGAGGCCCTTCTACATGGCCTCCGGATGGCAGTCTCCATGGGCATTCAACGCCTAGAGGTGCGCGGGGATTCGAACCTCGCGATATCACAAATAAATGGAGACTTCGATGCCAAGGATCCGAAAATGGTAGCTTATCGCAACGCCATCCTAAAAATGTCAACTCGGTTTGAGGGGCTCGAATTTCACCATATAGCCCGGGATAACAACCAGGCAGCAGACGTATTGGCACGCATTGGCGCAAAGCGCGATGCCGTCCCTCCCAACATCTTCCTAGAGAGGCTGTTCAAGCCATCCGTACTATGGGAGGGGAATCCGGAAATAATAACCCGGACCCAACCGCACTGCCCGACACCGAACATTCTAACACAATCGGCGGTTCTGCCAACGAAGTAACATCCTTAGCCCACGTAATAATGGCAGTCATTGCCCCGTGGACGGGACCATTCCTAGCCTACCTAACCAGGTAGGAACTTCTCGAGGACCAAAACGAGGCCCGCTGCATAGTGCGGCGATCTAAAGCCTATAAGGTCCATGAGGGAGAGCTTTACAAGAAAAGCACAACAAAAGTCCTTCAAAGGTGTATCTCCGAAGAGGAAGGGCGGAACCTTCTGGCTGAAATTCATGCCGGACTCGGCGGGCACCACGTCGCAGCCCGGGCCCTTGTAGGCAAGGCCTTCCGTACAGGATTTTATTGGCCGACGGCCCGGGCAGATGCTCAGGACTTAGTCCAACGATGCATCGGTTGCTAGATCTTTGCTAATCAAAGCCACATGCCACCCACCGCCCTCAAAACTATACCCATAACCTGGCCCTTTGCGGTCTGGGGGCTTGACATGGTTGGACCCCTTAAAGGAGGAACCCACAAGGAAAGATACCTACTGGTCATGGTGGATAAGTTCACCAAATGGATAGAGGCCAAGCCTGTCAAGACGGCCGAATCCGGACCGGTGATAGACTTCATATCAGGGGTCGTACACCGTTATGGTGTCCCCCATAGCATCATCACTGACAACGGCATGAACTTTATGGCCGACGAGGTTAAACTCTGGTGCAAAAACATGGGCATCAAACTCGACTATACTTCAGTCTATCACCCTCAAACTAACGGTCAAGTCGAGCGAGCAAATGGTCTAATCATGAGCAGCATCAAACCCCGATTAGTGCGGCCCCTTAAGGAATCTAACACGCACTGGGTAGAGGAGCTCGACTCCGTACTCTGGGGGCTGTGGACCACTCCAAATCGCACGACCGGATTTACACCATTCTTTATGGTATACGGCGCAGAGGCAATTCTACCATGTGACATAATTCATGACTCACCTCGCGTGCGCATGTACGAAGAAAGAGAAGCTGAGCTCGATCGGCAAGACAGTTTGGACGCATTGGAGGAGGAGCGTGACGTGGCAAAAGCCCGTTCCGCATTCTATCAACAGCAAGCTCGAAGATATCAAAGCAGAGAAGTACGGGCCAAAACTTACAACATTGGCGAGTTAGTTCTATGCTTGCCGGACAAGAAAAAGGACAAACTCAAGCCCAAATGGGAAGGTCCCTTTATCATCGACCAAGTCCTGACCGGTGGAGCGTACCGTCTGCGAGATGCATCGGATAACCGACTCGAGCTGAACCCATGGAACACAGCCCGTCTCCGAAGATTCTACGCCTAGCGCCGGATTCTGAGTTCGTCTCCTTCCTCCGTCTATATTTTACATATTAGCTGTCCTTTGTTTCCCTCCTTCTCCCCCCTTTTTTATTACATCCTTTGAAAGCTCGTTCGTGCATTGTTCGCACACACTTGACGCACTATCCACGCTCATTATACCTTGGGGCTTCTTTAACAGAAGCTTATTTATACGGGCTTCATGCCCAACACATGTGTCACACCTCCGCGTGTACCTTTTATTCGCCATTATATGCATCGATATGACTTAAGTTTTGGCCAAGCTGGGTTGCTTGGCTCCTGTGCTTACCCCTACGTTCCCGATTGTTCGGCTAGGCGGTAAAGGGAGCACCTCTGCGATTGTTACTGTCGGGTCAGCCGGATGTGTACCTCAGACTGGGTTCTTAAGGGAATATTCGGTCGATGAACTAAAAGACGATTTCCTACCTATTTATTCATCTGCCCCCAGATGCTTTTCTGCTTTTTTCGCAGTCCGGACATGCACTTGAGGGCATGCCTCCCAGGGAAAGGAACCCCTAACGGAACTATTCTCCCTGGAAGATGTTTCTTACTAACCATGTAATATAACATAACTAGTTGGGCACTTGTCTGATAAAGCACTAATGACCCCTACGCCTGGTCTCCACGCACGCTCCGGTTCTTATATAACGGTGAGGGTATTCGAACACACTCCGGACTATTGGGTCCCGAGGTTGAAGCGAAAAGGTCCGCTATGACAAACGATCTACAATCCAGCTAGAAGGCATTTTACATGTCATCTTAAATTACATAGTCAACTTGACTGGGCATATTCTTCTTCAATGCCATCCAGCAGGCTGTCTAATTTACAGTCCTGCTAGGAATACTTTGCGGCCAATTCTACTTGGTCGTACACTAAGCTCATAGGGATCTCCTTCCCATCGGGCCCCGCAGGTCCGACCTCGGCCATGTGGTTTGGGTCAGCCTTCGTGTACCGCGTCTTCACCATGGCCCAGGCCTCCATGGCGCCTTGATGGCAGGCCGATATCTTCCATAAGCGGAAGCGCTGCCGCGCTCCCTGAAGCCTCTCTGCAAGCTCTCCAAGGCCTTCGAGCAGGGAGACAGATGGCCACAATGCCTGGGTGACGCCTTTCATCACCTGCCAAACTCATTCGTGCAGTTGCAAGAGCTCGGGAAGAATGTCACCCATAGAACCGGGCATCTCCTCTGCAGGACGGCCTATGAGCATACCTACAGACATAACTCTGTTAGACGACTTCCTCGCCGAACTCTTTTTCAAAGTTCGTTCAAGCACTTACTAAAAATGCCACATCGAAGCCGCTGATTCTCCTTAACGGAGTCAGATAGCTGGGCACGAACATCCTTTAGTTCCTCACCCAGCTGGGTGTTGGCATCTTGGAGATTATTTTTCTCCTGCCTCACCCTTGTAAGCACATTCTTGTCGGCCTTTAACCGGCGCATGAGCTGTTGCTTGTCCGGATCTATCCCGGCGCCATCTGCAATATTATTGTCAGACTTATACACACGCCGCACTTCACAAATTACTTATCTTTTGAAGCATATATTACCAGAGGGGGTCTCTTTGGCTTCCCCCGCTACGGCTAGTGCACCTCAAGTTGGGCTTTGCACTCCTCCAGCTCCCGGGACAGTTGGGTATTCTTTTCGGTAAGATCATGCACAAAAATTGATCCTTAAATCAGTTATTCTAACTATTTCAAGTCTCGGGGGCTACTGGCATATATAACTGTCAAATCTTCTCACCCGTATGTCTTTTACATACTGCTCCATGGCTCTGGCTAGACCATTTTGAGCGGCACGGAGGTGCGCATCTCCCGAATTAAAGGCATTCAATGCCTCTGGGAAGAAACACGCGTCACGCAGAGCTGTTCGGCGGCGCCTGTGATTCATGGCACTCTCCACCTCGGAATTGGTGGCAGATAACCTGTCGGCATCCTCTATCGGAGGAACATCCGACGCGTGCCCCGTGTTCGCCTCCGCTTCTGGACCTCGCTTTGGAGCCTGGCGAGTGGAGGACTGATTGGCAACCTCTCCGGATACAGTCCGGCGAGCGCTCTTCTTCCTAAAAAAGGCATGAGCGTTAGTATGCCTCCCTAGAATAAAGTCGGGGAGTAAGGTGACGCGCCATACCGTTGCGCTGGAGTTTCGATCCGGACTGCACTTCTTTTTAGCCTGCTGGGCCGTGCTGCCCCTTGTTGGCCAGCCACCGCGGGCTCGGCCTTCCGCCTCAAGGGCACCCCCTGCGAAACACCATCAGTATACGGTAATCGAAAACACACATGGATGGGTCATTTTCAAAGTATCGGGACTTCGGTCTCAGTTACCTGCGAGGCGGGAAGTATTCCAGGGTAACCGTCCGTAATGGCGACCAAGGCATTATCGATGCTCAGTTGATGGAAAACCCCGTCGATCAGCTCCACCGATATGTCCGGATCCTCTTGGTAGGTCGGATCGAGGAATCATTCCGGATCCTCGGGTTGTGGAGGTGGGCTGTTTATATCCTTTACGGCCCGGTGCAGTTCCTGCGCCAAAATCACAAAATGAGATACTTGACTATGGAAGTACGGATCGGATAGGCAAAAATGAATGTCCGCTTACCCAGCTTGGAGGATTGTTCATAGAAAATCCGCCCTGCGGATTGATGCGGAGGAATTCCTCCTCTTCTCCCTTGTACAGTGCGGACAAGATCTTCGTCAGATTGGCGACCGATCCCGGCCCCTTACGGCCGCAGCGGGTGGCATCATCCTCCCCGTTGAAATCCCACATCGGGTGGCCTCTATACTGGAGCGGCTGCACCCCCGCATAATGCATATGGCCATGAATCCCATCATGGTCAGTCCGGAATGAGCTAACAACCTTATCTGGCTCATCAGGTAAATGACGTCCATGTCGTTTTCCCTCTGAGGGCTCCGTGGACGCCAGCTTAGGCGTTTCTTCAAAGGAGCGTTATTAAACTCGGGGAGGCCGACCCGAATAGGGTCTGGCAGGGGGACATCTTCTACATAAAACCATGCCGAAGGCTAGTCTTTGGACACCTTCTTCGGGATACCGGACAGATATCCGGTCCCGGCGATGCGCCATAGTTTGGCTCCGCCCACTTGATATATCGACCCCTCTTGAGAACGGGGCACAAGACAGAACAGCTTCTTCCACAGCGCAAAATGAGGCTCGATGCCCAAAAACAGCTCACAAAGGGCCACGAAGCCCGCGATATGCAAAATGGAGGCAGGCGTAAGGTTGTGCAACTAGAGGCCATAGAACTCCAGGAGCCCCCGGAGAAACGGATGAATTGGAAATCCGAGCCCTCTTATCAAATAAGAGACAAGGCATACCCGCTCTCCTTTGGAGGGGCTGGGGACGTTCTCCGCTTGCTTTCCGCCCTTATAGCTGGCGAGTCCGGCTCGGACCGGGACCATGAAGGCTGGGGGAAGAAATCCCTTGGTTTGGAGTGCCACTAGCTCACTGTGCGGGACGGAGCATCTCTCCCAATCTCCAGGCTGAGGGCTGGGAGGGCGAGAGGAGGAGCCGCGTCGACTGTCCATGATGGAATGGATTTCTGTCAGATGCGCTCTGATGAATGCTCGCGAAGGGGGGATGGTGTGATTCGGATCTAGATCCTTGTCTCTTTTATAGACAGCTCATTTGCGCAGCTAGGGGGGTAAATGTAAAAATACCCTGACTTTTCGCAGTCGTTCAACACGTGGAAGATGGCCATTATTGGCATGGAAGCCGAGGAATGCAATATTCACAGGAAGCCGGACGCTATTCAAACAGGTACACAGGATTTGGAGAAGAACCCGCCTTGCAATGCCGAAGACAATCTACGTGCCGGACTCATCGCCATTGAAGCCTAGTTCGGGGGATACTGAGGGAGTCCCGGATTAGGGGCTGTCCGGATAGCCGAACTATCATCTTCGGCCGGACTCCTGGATTATGAAGATACAAAATTGAAGACTTCGTCCTGTGTTCGGATGGGACTTTCCTTGGCATGGAAGGCAAGCTTGGCGATACGGATATGTAGATCTCCTACCATTGTAACCAACTCTGTGTAACCCTAACCCTCTTCGGTGCCTATATAAACCGGAGGGTTTTAGTCCGTAGGACGAACAACAATCATACCATAGGCTAGCTTCTAGGGTTTAGCCTCTCTGATCTCGTG